>NC_045541.1:172533953-172761453 GCF_009769535.1 Thamnophis elegans
AACCGTGTCACTAATTTAAGAACTGCTGTGATTCCCTTAACAAATTGGTTGACTCAGCCTTCCAAAGTTGGTGAAATGAGGACCCAGATTGTTGGGGCCAATAGGCTGTAAACCACTTAGAGAGGGCTGGAAAAGCACTGTGAACTGGTATACAAGTCTAAGCGCTATTGAATAGAATAGAATCACAGAGTTGGAAGGGACCTTGGAGGTCTTCTAGTCCAACCCCTGCTCAGGCAGGAAACCTATATCATTTCAGACAAATGGCTATCCAACATCTTAAAGACTTCCAGTGTTGGTGCATTCACAACCTCTGGAGCAAAGCTGGCTGAGGAACTCTGGGAGTTGAAGTCCACAAGTCTTTAAGTTGCCAAGGTTGGAGACCACTGATCTACAGTGTTAAATATCTAAATGTGCGTTAGTTCTAAGAATGATCTGGTATGAGTCTTGGTTCCAAATTCATTTTGTTCTGATTCTTCTTTAATCAAAGTGATCGACTGCAGTCATCGGAAGGACACACGAATGTGCACACAGACACACTGTTCTATTTGCCATCGAGTCACTTCGGTTGTGTTTTATCTGACCGGAAGCGAAAGGCATGGCCGTGTCTTCCCTGATCTGCTCTGAAACTATAAGCAGGTGAGTGTATCTTTGGATCTTGGTTTTCAAAATTGCTAAGAGCAACAGATGGAAGCTTATGAAAGAGAGATCCAACCTGGAATGACAGGTAGTCCTTGACCTACAACCATAATTGAGCCCCCAAATCCTGTTGCTAAGCGAAGCAGTTGTTAAGTGAGTTTTGCCCAGTTTTACAACCTTTCTTGCCGCAGTTACTATGAGAATCACTGCACTTATTAAGTTGAGTAACATGGTGGTTAAGTCAATCTGGGAGTCCTGACCTAGGTTTCCCAAGATCACGAAGCCGACTCCTCGTCCCGATAAAACCTCTTTTATTTTGGTTAAAGGGAATTTCTCCCCAGCAAAGTCCCGGCCAACTGTCTTTCATGAGATTTCACAACTACAGACCTTTATCAGGCTTGGAGAGCTGCCAGGCCGATATCTTCCAAACGCCACGCTGTAGCAGCAATTACTTGGCAAGAAGTCAGGAACAGATTTTCACCTTAAGGAATTGAACTAAATTGTCTCCTGCAAACTGCCCTCCCCTTTGGCTCCTCTTTATTCCCTATGGGAGGGGCCATTCACCGTCCACCTGTGGATTTATTCCCAAGTTAGCCCTTGTTCCCTAGCTGTTCCCTTGTACTGACAGCTTTGTGCATGTACACACATCGGAAACAGGCCCCAGCTGTTCTTCTGCCCCACTGGTCTCCGACTCCGAAGGCAGCTGATAACTGTCAGACGGCCCTGGCCCCATCTCTGCCAGGGCCGAGGTGGCGCAGTGGTTAGAGTGCAGCACTGCAGGCTACTTCAGCTGATTGCTAGTTCGGCAGTTCGGCTGTTCAAATCTCACCAGCTCAGGGTTGACTCAGCCTTCCATCCTTCCGAGGTGGGTAAAATGAGGACCTGGATTGTTGGGGGCGATATGCTGACTCTGTAAACCGCTTAGAGAGGGCTGAAAGCCCTATGAAGCAGTATATAAATCTAACTGCTATTGCTATTGCCTCTAACACAGAGCCCTCGTCAGAGCCTTCCCCAGACTCCAGGACTGGCCCATGTTCCTCCCCGGTTCCACCACAAAACCGCGCCCGACTAAACCGTGTCGCTGACGTCATCAACAGGGCGACAACAGCACGGAGACAGAAGCACGCTGTAAACCCTAAACCTAAAATTAACCCCTAAACCTAATCCTAAACCTAACCCTTAACCTAAACCTAAAGCTAACCCTAAACCTAACCCTTACCTTAAGTTGAATCGGCTTGGTTTCAAAGCGCTATTTAAAGCGCCCTTCTTTCTCCGCGCTGGCTGTTGTCGCCCTGTTGATGACGTCAGCGACGCGGTTTAATCGGGCGTGGCTTAGTCGAGCGCGGTTTTGATGGGTCACGTTCCTCCCTAACCTCCTCACTGTCTGAGTCTGCCGCCAGTTCCACCAGCTGCTGGCAGGCCACAACACTGGCTTCCCCATTGACTTTGCCAGTAAGAAGGTCGCAAAAGGTGATCCCATGACCTCGGGACACTGCAACCCTCATTAAACGAGAACCAGTTGCCAAGCGTCTGATCACATGACTATGCTGCAGCAGTCATAAGTGTGCAGAAATGGTCCTAAGTCACATTTTTGGGTGCCGTTCAAATGGTCACTCAGCAAACTGTTGTAAGTCAAGGACTATTTGCATGGAGAAATTTCCTCTCAGAACAATTAATCAGTGGGATGGCTTGGCTCCAGAAGTTGTGAGGGCTTCATTGCTGGAGGTTTTCAAGAAGAGATTGGAGAACCATTTGCCTGAAATGGTTGAGCAGTGGGTTGGACGAGAACAGGGGTCGGCAAACCAAAACGCTCAAAGAGCCATTTGGACCCGTTTCCCACAGAAAAGAAAACACCGGGAGCCACAAAGGTCCTAACCGGAAATCCCCTGTTCAATTCTGGAGCTGACCAGAAGTTCAGTTCCCCCACCATAGAGTCTCCTCCTAGCACAGCATACTTTTTCCTCTACCTGTCATAACCGAAAGCCCTATCAATTGTGGGGACAACTGGAAAACCCTCCCCTTGCCATAGAGTCTTCTCCTGGCGCACTGTGCTTCTCTCCCCCCCCCCCTGGAAGCTCCTCTCAAAATTGGGGTGCCGAATGGTGACCGAGCCGCAGCAGAGGGAGGAAAGAGCCACATGCGACTCCAGAGCCGCAGTTTGCTGACCCCTGGACTAGAAGACCTTCACGGTCCCTTCCAATTCTATTATTCTGCGATCAAAAGTACAAAATTTCTCTGCTACTGGTTAGCTTTGCATTGAAATCTGGGGGGGGGGGGGGAAATCTCTCCTTCACTCTTGCTTTTCATTTTCTGAATTTTTTAGGGTGAGCTCTGTCCTCAACCGAGAGGTGAAGCAATTTGGAAAGAAGTACATGTTTGACGGAAATGAAGAAACTAGTTGGAGCTCAGACCAGGTGAAGTACAATACAATACAATACAATACAATAGCAGAGTTGGAAGGGACCTTGGAGGTCTTCTAGTCCAACCCCCTGCCTAGGCAGGAAACCCTATACCATTTCAGACAAATGGTTATCTGTTGTGGCCCAGCAGGAGCCGTTGGAGCTGCCACCAGACTCCGACAGTGAGGGGCCCTATGAGTCAGCTCTGGCGGATGTGGAAGACCCTGGACAGGGTTCTGACTCCGAGCAGGGCGCAGAGAGGCTGGTTGGCCACCAGGAGGCGCCTGACCCCTTGGACCAGTGGGGAGGAGACAAGGGAGAGTGAGCCTGAGTCCAGCAGTGAGTTGTTCCTGGATGCCCGGCATCAAAGAGCTAATAGGAGTCAGGAACAGTTGTGCAGTTACAGGAGGTAATTGCACTCAACTGGTGGTCATTAGGCTCCCCTCCAGACTATAAAAAGACTACTTGTGCACATGCCCCTCTTTGCAGAAGTCAACACATTGACTAAAAGTTGGAGAACTTTTGTAACTACCTTGGCAGGCTGGATTGCTGCCAAGGTTTGTCTGAGTTGCTGCCAAGGTCCTTATCTGTTTGTTATGCTTGGCTTTCAGCCACCGAGGATTTGGTTTCTTGCTATTAAAGTACATTCCAGTTAAGCTTGTCTCGGCATTCGTTACTGGACGGAGGAGGGGGTCAGAACAGTTATCCAGCATCTTCTTAAAGACTTCCAGTGTTGGGGCATTCACAACTTCGGGAGGAAAGCTGTTCCACTGATTAATTGTTCTCACTGTCAGGAAATTTCTCCTCAGTTCTAAGTTGCTTCTCTCCTTGATTAGTTTCCACCCATTGCTTCTTGTTCTACCCTCAGGTGCTTTGGAGAATAGTTTGACTCCCTCTTCTTTGTGGCAGCCCCTGAGATATTGGAAGATTGCTATAATGTCTCCCCTAGTCCTTCTTTTCATTAAACTAGACATACCCAGTTCCCAAGTCTTAGAAGTAACATCCAACTTTTGCCTGGAGCATTCACAAACACTTCTATTAAACCTTACAACCCACTTGTGGGCTAGGCCAACGCTTGCTTGTTTATTAGATATTTTTGATCCCACCTTTATTATTTCGTATAAGTAACTCAAGGCGGTGAACATACCTCATATTCCTCTTGCCTCCTATTTGCCCCACAACTACAACCACTCTGTCAGATGGGCTGGTGTGTGTGAGGGAACGGCTGGCCCAAATTGTAGAATCGGGGTGGGGTGGGGAGCTGGGGAATTCTGGGGTTGGAGCAGGGGTGCAATTGAGCCGGTTCTATCTGGTTCGGGTGAACCGGTAGCAGTGACGGCGGGAGGCTCTGCCCACCCACCCAGACATCATCAATTGTCCCATTTTTTTGACACACTCCGCGTGCCTGGAAGGTCCTGTGCATGCATGGAGGTGGCACATGCGCTCACATTTGCAAACCGGTAGCGAAGATAAGTTTATTTCACCCCTAGATTGGACACACCTTAAAAGTTGCCAACGCTGAAAAAAACTGCATTAGGCTTTTGCAGCTGCCGGTGTGTGTGTGTTTATGTGTGTGTGTGTGAGAGAGAGAGAGAGGAGAGAGAGAGAGGAGAGAGGGGGGGAGAGAGGGAGAGATAGAGAGGAGAGAGAGAGAGAAGAGAGGGAGGGGAGAGAGAGGGGGGGAGAGAGGGAGAGATAGAGAGGAGAGAGGAGAGAAGAGAGAGGAGAGAGAGGGAGAAATAGAGAGGAGAGAGAGAGGGAGAGAGAGAAGAGAGGGAGAGAGGGGGGAGGGAGAGAGAGGAGAGAAGAGAGGAGAGAGAGAGAGGAGAGAGAGAGAAGAGAGAGGGAGAGATAGAGAGGAGAGAAGAGAGAGAGGGAGAGATAGAGAGGAGAGATAGAGGAGAGAGAAGAGAGAGAGGGAGAGAGAAGAGAGAGAGAAACTTGGACAGAAAGCTTTTCTTTTTATATCTGCCTTCCTGTATTTTTTAATTTGTTTGGATTTCTCTTAAACTGGGGATGTCCTGTTTTTTGCTGTATTAGGGTGCCATCCAGTGGCTGACAATGGAATTTCCTCAGACCGTCCAGGCGTCTCAAATTCAAATTCAATTCCAGGGGGGATTTGCAAGCCGAAAATGCATCCTCCAAGGTAAAAAAAAACCTCACCCACAGTTAAAAATGCATGTCCTTGCTCTGTCTTTTTCCATCTGAGAGACAAGTGTGTGTGTGTGTGTTTTACATATTTAAATGCATTTAATGCGCTGGTGTTAAGTATAAGCATAATCTTTATTGTCGTACTTAAATACAACCAAATTGGTTAAACTGCAAAAGGCTGTAAATGCTGACCAGTTGTCAGCACCAACATCTGGTCACATTATGAAGATTCAGCCATTGGAACTTCTGAAGTATGTTGTAAGTAACCTCAGGGAGATCTGTCATAACTTTGAACGGTCACTAAACAACCAGTTGTAAGTTGAGGACCACCCGTACTGTCTCTTCCTCAGTACTTTTCCTTTCCAAATTCTTTTCTTTGTGAAATGTGCCTGATAATACTATTGAAAAACACTTCCCAAACATTTTCACAACTGTGCATCTTATTTTTCTGCCTTCAAACTTCCAAAGGAGGACGGAAAGGAGAAGACCTCTCCACTGTTGCTGAAGTCTACCCTGAAGATAACAATTCTCTCCAAATATCCTTTACCAACTAATTCAGAATACCAAGAACCGAAATTAAAAAAAAAATGTGTGGATCTGTGGCTCACATACACCCCTGCAGGGTTTTCTGGTGTGATTGCCGCTTTGTTTCCTATTTTGTTCTTCTGGCATCTCTCCCTGCGTTCTCACAATCTTTTCTATCCACATGCTAGTTGTGGATATTCCACCCTGCCCTATGGATGAGTTCTTCAGTAAATTAAGCCTTAGCCACCCTGTGGGTAGAATGCAGTATTGCAGGCTGACTCTGCTCAATGCCAGCAGTTCAATCCTCCGTGGCATGACAAAACCGCGCTCGACTAAAGCGCGCTCGACGAAACCGCATCGCTGACGTCATCAACAGGGCGACAACAGCGAGCGCGGAGAAAGAAGGGCGCTTTAAATAGCGCTTTGAAAGCAAGCCGATTCAAGTTAAGGTAAGGGTTAGGTTTAGGTTAAGGGTTAGGGTTAGGGTTAGGTTTAGGGTTAGGTTAAGGGTTAGGATTAGGTTTAGCGTTAGGTTAAGGGTTAGGTTTAGGGTTAGGTTAAGGGTTAGGTTTAGGATTAGGTTTAGGATTAGGTTTAGGGGGGTTAGGTTTAGGTTTAGGGGTTAATTTTAGGTTTAGCGTTTACAGCGTGCTTTTTTCTCCGCGCTGTTGTCGCGCTGTGATGACGTCAGCTACGCGGTTTCGTCGAGCGCCCTTTAGTCGAACGCGGTTTTGTGGTGGAACCCAATCCTCACCAGGCTCAAGGTTGACTCAGCCTTCCATCCTTCCGAGGTGGGTGAAATGAGGACCCAGATTGTTAGGGGCAAGAGGCTGACTCTGTAAACCGCTTAGAGAGGGCTGTAAAGCACTGTGAAGCGGTATATAAGTCTTAAGTGCTATCGCTGTGCACATTATAGATGCATTGCTGTAATAAGAAATGATTTTAGGTGCATCATGTAACACCTCCATAAAGGATCTCCATCCCCAGTTGTTTTTATTTGGGGGATTGTATTTCTATACTATTTCTATTCACATCGTCTGTTCCTTAACTCCCGCTTCCTCTACAGCTTCCCATTCAAAGCAGAACCACTGGATCAACTGAAAATCACTTTTCAAAACAGCTCAGATTTCTTTGGGCGAATTATCATTTACCATCTCGACATCCTCGGGCAGAAACTTTGATTAGAGAAGGAAGCGAAAGCTGAAGGATTTGTGAAGCTGGCAGACTGGACTGGACGTTCCCTCTGTCAGAAATGGTGTAGGGTCTTCTGCTTGGACGGAAGGTCGGACTAGATGACTTACAAGGTCCCTTCCAACTCTTGTTAATCTGTTAAAATACCAGTCTGGGACTTCTAAGATGGTGTGAGCTAGATTTGACTGATTTAAGTTTGGTGCTTTGAGAGCAAATGAACTTCCTTCCTTCCTGTTTTTCTCCTATGTCAGGAGGACTTTGAACGGCTGGGGGGAAAAAACAGTTTCACTCTTGAGTGTGGCAACTAGAGGTTTTCTTTTTTAAAAAAAACCCTACATTTTCCGTGCTGAAAGGGCCTCTGGTTCTAACTTGAAATCTGGGCTACTACAGGTGACGTACAATTGACGTACAACAATTTACTCAGTTATGACATCCCTACAATCACAGGATCAGAATTCAGGTGTTTGGCAAACCACATGTCCCAATGGTGCTTTTTTTTTCAAGAGGGAAATGGACTTTCAGATTCGCTCCACAAGCAGGTAACAAATTTATCAACGTGATAAAAGATTCACTTAACAATGGTGGCAAGAAAGGTGGTGAAATGGGGTAAAGCTCACCAGCAAATGTCTTGGGTAACAACATAAATTTTGGGTTCCATTGTGGTCGTAAGTCGAGGATTACCTGTAATGCATCCAGTTTTGGTCACCATGTTATAAAAAAGATGTGGAGACTCTCAAAAGAGTGCAGAGAAGAGCAACAAAGATGATTAGGGGACTGGAGGCTAAAACATATGAAGAACGGTTGCTGGAATTGGGTATGTCTATAATCTAGTGAAAGGGACACAGTGGCTCGGTGGCTAAGACGCTGAGCTGGTCGATCAGAAAGGTCGGCAGTTTGGCGGTTCGAATCCCTAGTGTAATGGAGTGAGCTCCCGTTACTTGTCACAGCTTCTGCCAACCTAGCAGTTCGAAAGCATGTAAAAATGCAAGTAGAAAAATAGGAACCCCCTTTGGTGGGAAGGTAACAGCGTTCCGTGCGCCTTTAGCATTTAGTCATGCCGGCTAGAATGTCTTTGGACAGCGCTGGCTCTTCGACTTTGAAACGGAGATAAGCACCGCCCCCTAGAGTAGGGAACGACTAGCATTTATGTGTGACAGGAACTTTACCTTTATCTTTAATCTAGTCAAAAGGACTAGGGCAGCGATGGCGAACCTTTTTTCGCTTGCGTGCCATAGGGGGGGGGGCAGTGGGGGTCGTGTGTGGGCATGCCGCACCCATAATGCAATGCGTGACACCCCCCCCCCCCAAATGCGCATGCACGTATGACAGGCGCTCCCCATTTTTTGCATGCTTTTTTTTGCCCTCCCCAGCCTCCAGAGGCGTTATAGGAGCCTGGGGAGGGCGAAAACAGCCTCTCCCCCCGGAGACCTGCAGAGGCTTCAGAAGCTTCCCTGAAGGCTCCGGAAGACTAAAAACAGTCCTAGGAGCAAACTGGAACTCCGTTTGCGAACTTCTGGTTTGCCCATAGGGCCGGGTTTTTGGCGCTCTGGAGGCTTCAGGGAAGCTCCTGAAGCCTCTGGAGGGCCTCCAGGGGGGGGAGCCTGAGGAGGGTGAAAAATGGTTTTTAAAAAGGCTTAACTCAGCTGGCCAGTGCGCACGTGCCCTGAGAAATGGCTCTGCGTGCCGCAGGTTCACCGTCCTGGGACTAGGGGGGTGACATGTTAGCAGTGTTCCAGAGGTGGGTTCCTACCAGTTCGCACCTATTCGGTAGAACCGGTTTGTCAAATCTACCGAACCGGTTAGAAGAGGTTCCACCAGTGGACCCGGAAAGCAGGCCACACCTACAGAAGAGCTTCCAAAAAATTTTGAAACCCACCACTGGAATGGATCTTGTAACTTGACAGCTTTAAGACTTGCGTGCTTCAATGCCAGAGTTTCTGAATAGCTACTTGGACCGACCTAAGTACTAATTCATAATTTCATATCCGGTCACATGGGCGGCAAGCCACTCCCACAAAGGAGGCCACACCCACAGAGTAGGTTTCCAACAATTTTTGAAACCCACCACTGCAGCGTTCCAATATCTGAGGGGCTGCCACAAAGAAGAGGTGGGTCAACCTATTCTCCAAATCACCAGAAGGCAAAAAAGAAGCAATGGATAGAAACTAACCACGCAGGGAAGCAACCTACAACTAAGGAGAAATTACCTGACAAATGAGAACAATCAACCCATGGAACGGAAGTTGCCTTCAGAAGTTGTGGGAGCTTCAGCAGTGGAGATTCTTTAAGAGGAGAACAATTAACCAGGGCTTATCAACTGAAAGACTGGTCCCAATTGTCGCAATTTGAGGACTCCCTATACATGCAAGCCTAAATCAGATGCATTCATGGGAATGAGGAAGTCCAGGAGTAAAATGTAAAAACTAGAACCCAGTCGATTTGAAATGAAAATCACTCAGTAAGCCTGTTACATGTATATATATATTTATGTATATATAAATATTTATTTCTGTTAAACAAAAATAGTCTCTTCAAATCTTGTGAATGTTTTTCGGTCAGCTTCTTCTGACCCAACCCTGATTCACCCCCAGCAACTGAGGAAACGGCATTTCCCCCCCCTCTCTTCTGCATACATGTAGAGCCAAAGATGATTTTTGTACAGTTTAAAAGCAACTTTTAAGACTTGTGGATTTCAATTCCCAGAATTCCTAGCTTGACCCGCCGGCTGAGGAGTTCTGGGAGTTGAAGTCCACAACTCTTAAAAGTTGCTAAATTTGGAGCAGTGGTGGGTTCCGGATCATGTTGCAACCAATACGGTGCAACAGGGCCCGGCGTCCCCCACATGCACACACGCACGCATGCATCCTCCATGATACCTTGCAACGCTCCAGCTGCTCAGCGGAGTGTGGCGCAGGCACCGTATGCTCCGTGCACAGAAGCACCAAAGAGCTCAAATACAGGTAAGGAGCTCGGGCGGGCAGTTGGGCCCTCCGGAGCACCATACTGGAATGGTAGCCGGTGCTCCTGGCAGGCACCGGTATGCCCATACCAGGGCGTACAACCTGCAACCCACCACCGGTTTGGAGGCTCCTGACGTAACGGAAGCTTCTGCTCAATACAGTTTCCTCCCCACCCCATCCCACCCCCAAATTATGGTTTGGCGTTCAGGAGAAATTTCCATAAATCTGCAGGAGAGGTAAATTAGCAATTCCTTGAGAAGAAAGTCGACTTGATATTGGGATCCTGTAACCTCACTGTTCAAGAAAGCGGAATTTCTTTTGGAAAACATCAGGTGCTTCTTTCTGTACCCTGTTGTCTGAAAATGCCCGGTTCGGTGCCATCTCTGCAGGCTGGCATGGAAGATGCCCGTCTCAAAGACACACACCCCTTCCACCCATTTCTTTGATTCCAGAGGAGAAAACAGAGATATTCATCACTCAGACGCTTCTCTTTTGTCATCTCTTCCCTTGTTCCGCAATAACTTGAGAATGTGTTTTTCAATCACTTGCTGGACTGGAAAGGCAAAGAAGAATTTTTTACTGTTAGGAAAAGTATATTAATCATTTTGACAAACTAAATTGAAACAAACTTGGAGAACAAACCACTACCAAAATCTAAAAACCGAGGTACAAATATTTTCTACTAGCCGATAATCTGGTATTGCCTGGATATTTATTCATAGAGGGGAAATGTCTGGACCAAATGTAATTTCTAATGTTGGATTTCCCTTCTTACCAGAGGGAGCCCCCTTGTGGAGTACTGTGAAGCCCTTACCATGGCAACTCCACTGCACTGTACAGTAGAAGCCATTTAAAGGCACAACAGGCTGCATCTTAACAGAATACACACCCTGAGGGGTGCTAGGGGTGTCTTACTCCCACAGTATTTTTCTCCTGAGAGTAAGTCATCTGTGTACCAAGTGGGTATGTCTAGTTTAATGAAAAGAAGGAGTAGGGGAGACATGATAGCAGTGATCCAATATCTCGGGTTGCCACAAAGAAGAGGGAGTCAAACTATTCTCCAAGGCACCTGAGGGTAGAACAAGAAGCAATGGGTGGAAACTAATCAAGGAGAGAAGCAACTGAGAACTGAGGAGAAATTTCCTGATAGTTAGAACAATTAATCAGTGGAACAGCTTGCCTCCAGAAGTTGTGAAAGCCCCAACACTGGAAGTATTTAAGAAGATGTTGGATAGCCATTTGTCTGAAACGGTATAGGGTTTCCTGCCTAGGCAGGGGGTTGGACTAGAAGACCTCCAAGGTCCCTTCCAACTCTGCTATTGTATTATTAAAGTATGTTTATTCTGCTGCACAGGAAGGATAGGTAAAGGCAGTCCTTGACTCACAGCAGCTCATTTAGTGAAGATTTGAAGCTGCAAGACCACCAAAAAAAAGTGACCTATGAAAGTTTTTCACCCGACCATTGCATGGTCATGTGATCAAAATCCAGATGTTTGGGAACTGGTTCGTATTTATGACAGTTGTAGTCTCCCAGGATCATCTGATCCCCTTTGGCTACCTTCTGACAAGCAAAGTCACTGTGAAGATTCCAAAGGATGGCCTAATTAATTTACAATTAATTTACGAGAGAAAGTTCAAGAGAAATCCATTCATTTATTAGGATCAACATTTTGGCATGTTCTTCTGTGGAGCCGAAACTGATTTCCGCTTAATTGCATTTGAACTTTACCCCTGTATCCCCTCCCTTCTGTCTGTGTCATAAATCACATTCACCAACAAGATGCTACAGCAGGCTATGAACATGCACATTTCACACGCCAGCTATAGGAATATGAGACCTAACTGTAATGGACACTTTGCTGATTTCCCGGCTGTGACAAACAAAGCAAAAAAAAAAGTTATCTAGACATAGCATTTATCATATTTTAGAGTTTTACGTTTTATATTTTGTATTTTTTATCATTTGTGTTTTTATCGGAATGTGATGTGAGTGCGCCGTACGATAATAAATCTGCTGAGAAGCATTCTGGTTTGCTTTGCCTGTCTGGGAAGGTGGGGCTGCTATGAAAGAATCCCCCCCCCCAAACTTACCATTTTTGTGACCCAAAGCCACCGCGAGGTCCATTGGAGTATAGCCAGAATCAGCTTCAGTGGTAAGGTCTGCGCCACGGGCTTAAAACACAGAGCAAAAAAAATGGATAGGTTATGAATCCTCATGTCATCGTAACAAGCTAAAATTCACAAATACTGCAGTTTTTGGAGTATAAGACGCACCAAGACTTTGAAGAGGAAAATTTTTAAAAAGTTTTTGCACTCTGCAGACCTCCCAAAAACGGGCCCGTTTTTTGTCCAAAAAAAGGGGCATGCATAGCCTTTAGGAGGCTTATAGAGTGCTCCTAGGGGCTGGGGGGGCAAAAATGAGCAAAAAATGCCTTGTTTTTCACTCATTTCTGCCCTCCCCAGCTCCCAAGAGCACTCTGGAAGCCTCCTAAAGGCTATGCACGGCCATTTTGGTGAAGGAGGTGGGGTTTCAGGAGGCCAAAAATGCTGTATTCGGTGTATAAGATGCACCCAGATTTTCACCCTTTTTTTAGGGAAAAAGGTGCATCTTATATTCTGAAAAATATGGTAATTACAATGAATGACCACATCCTAGATTGTGAACTTCATTGCAGCCGAATTGGGAATCATTTTGGGGCAACCTAAAAGACTAGGAAAAACATTGCAGCTGAGGCTTAAATAGGCTGAAATCTGCTTCCCTGAACACAGGGAAGGGTAACTTGCAGGGTAACCAAATCCAGGTAGTCCTCGACTTAACGACCACAACTGGGCTCAAAATTTCTGTTGCTAAGCAAGACGTGTGTTAAGTGACTTTTGTCCCATTTTACCACTTTTCTTGCCACAGTTATTAAGTGAATCTGGCTTCCCCATTGACTTTGCTTGTCAGAAGGTTACCAGTGGTGATCACGTGACCCGGGACATGGCAACTGTCATAAAAGTCAGTCACCAAATGTTTGAATTTTGATCACATGACCACGGGGATGCTGCAACGGTCGTAAGTGGGGAAAACAGTTATACCGTATTTTTTGGAGTATAAGACGCACCTCCCTCCCAAAAAGAGGGTGAAAATTTGGGTGTGTCTTATATACCAAATGTAGCCCCACCTACCGCCCCCCCCCAACCTTTGGCCTCTGCCTCCCAGCAATTTACCTCTTTGCATCAGGAAATGGGACTTGTGGAAGCTGCAATAGGCCATAGCAGTGATGGTGAACCTTTTTTAGCTCCCGTGCCAAAAGCGGGGGAAGCACGGGGGGGGGGGGGGTTGTGCGCAGGCATGCCACACCCATAATGCTATGCATGTGATTCCCCCCTGCCCCCCCTGCCCCCCCCCCTGCTTTTGGCATGGTTTTTTTTCACTCTCCCCAGGCTCCAGGGGCTTTCTAGGAGCTTGGGGAGGGCAAAAACAGCTTTCCCCGCCCCTCCTGGGATGCCCCCGGAGGCCTCAGGACTTTCCCTGTAGCCCCCGGAGGGTGAAAAACGGACCTAAGGGGAAAGTTTGGAAATGGTGACTTCTGGTTTGTCTCTAGGGCTGATTTTCGACTTCCGGAGCCTTCAGGAGACTTCCCTGAAGGCTCCGGAGGTCGAAAATTGGCCCTACGGGGAAACCGGAAATTCGGGAATGGTGACTTCCAGTTTTTCTGTAGGGCCGATTTTTGACCTCCGGAGCCTTCGGGAGACTTCCCTGAAGACTCCGGAGGTCGAAAATTGGCCCTACGGACAAACCGGAAGTTACCATTCCTGAATTTCTGGTTTGTCCGTAGGACCAGTTTTCGCGCTCTGGAGGCTTCAAGGAAGCCTCCGGAGGGTGAAAAACGGCCTGAAGTCAGCTCGCCAGCACATGCACACTGGCCAGCTGACAGGGCAACACCTCGTGTGCCCTTATAAATGGCTCCACGTGCCACCTGTGGCACGCGTGCCATAGTTTTGCCATCACAGAGCTATAGCAATCCCTGCAGCCCGAAACAGCTGATGATCGGGAGGCTCCTGAAATTGAAAGGGAAACTTGCTGTTTGCTGCAGGAGGCAAATTGCTGGGAAGCAGGCAGATTTTTTTTTCTTGTGCTAATCAGGCTGTTGCTGTTTGCTGCAAGGATGTAAGTCAATAACTATAAATGCCTATAGAATGTTCAAATTATTACACTTATTTTTTAAAGACTACTTTATTATTGTTCTAGACAACTTAATAAAATGAAACTTTTTAAAAGAAATACTTGACCTGAAGAGGCCCAGTGCTGTTGTATCTTCTTTTAAATAGCAGAGAATAACTATGCTTCCAGAAAGCCACATCTGTACAAGTATAATCTAAAATGTAACACCACAAACAGTGTATATTGTCTGTATTGTTTGCTGTTTGTTGCAAGGGGGCAAATCGCTGGGAGGCGGAGGCAGATTTCCCCCCCCCCTTGTTTTCCTCCCCAAAACCTAGGTGCGTCTTATACTTCGGAGCGTCTTATACTCTGAAAAATACGGTAAGTCACTTTTTTCAGTGCCGTTGTAACTTCGAATTAAATAAACTAACTTGAGGACTGCATGTATTATTATTATTATGGTTGGTTGCACAATCAGCCAAATGTTTAGGGTGGATTTGGCATTTTAGTTCGCCCGAGTCCTTCCTCAGAATCTGGGACAGGCAGATGTTCTTTGATGGTGTTAAAGGCATCGTCACCGGATGGAAGCTGTTCCAAGTCAAGCTGCCTTTTGCAATTGACTCATGGTGATTTTGTCAATGCCAGCTGTGCTCAAGGGGTGCTCCAGATGTTTTTTTGCGATTGCACCCAGGGGGACCTTTTTACTATTATTATCTCCTGACTGGTCATAAAATTTTGATGGAACCAATTGCCCCAAATTGACACTGAGGTATTCTGCCATTTTGGATGGAATTCACAGTCAATGTTTTATAATCTGTAGTGTACATGAAAAATACAATGCTTAAACCTGGAAATAATATAAAAGCTTCCAAAAGATTGCCTTCTATCCCCCCGCCCCCCATTGATAAAAAAGTTATTCTGGCATGGAGGATTTAGATTAAAAGATCAAGCATAGCAGAGGCATTTGACTTACCTAGCAAGGCCTCAACGCACTTCACATGATTGCCCCGTACGGCATAAAGCAGTGGAGTCCCACCATTCTGTAAAGAATAGAATAGAATAGAATAGAATGACAGAGTTGGAAGGGACCTTGGAGGTCTTCTAGTCCAACCTCCTGCCTAGACAGGAAACCCAATACCGTTCCAGACAAATGGCTATACAACATCTTCTTAAAGACTTCCAGTGTTGGGGCATTCACAACCTCTGGAGGCAAGCTGTTCCACTGATTAATTGTTCTAGCTGTCAGGAAATTTCTTCTCAGTTCTAAGTTGCTTCTCTCCTTGATTAGTTTCCACCCATTGCTTCTTGTTCTACCCTCAGGTGCTTTGGAGAATAGCTTGACTCCCTCTTCTTTGTGACAACCCCTGAGATGTTGGAACACTGCTATCATGTCTCCCCTAGTCCTTCTTTTCATTAAACTAGACATACCCAGTTCCTGCAACCGTTCTTCATGTTTTAGCCTCCAGTCCCCTAATCATCTTTGTTGCTCTTCTCTGCACTCTTTCTAGAGTCTCCACATCTTTTCTACATCATGGCGACCAAAACTGAATGCAGTATTCCAAGTGTGGCCTTACCAAGGCCTTACAAAGTGGCATTAACACTTCACGTGATCAACCAAGATGGTTGATAAGGTTAAGCCACAGCTGTCCCAATTTGGGGCGGGGAGGGGGAGTGGTTGTGAGAAGATTGGTGCAACTTTTGCCTCAGAGACATTTCTGGCTCACCAATCCTCATTGCATTTCAATGCAGTTGAGGAGGCCAATGTTCAAAGTATCTAATGGAACTTTAAATGATGTTGGCTAGGGAAACGGAGAGATCAGGAGTTATTAGGGTTAAGAAAGCTCCCCTCTTTCAGCAAAGATAGTTGCTCTCCCACCGACCCCAGTTCATCCTCTCATCTCCAAAACTCTTAAGACTGTTCTGACCGAGGCTTCCCAAGAGCATGAAGCCAACTCCTTGTCTCAACAAAAAACCCTTTTTATTAATTGACTGTGAATTCTGCTCATTCACATCCAGCAAAGTCTTTCAAGGGAGGATTTACAGTCATGAACCTTATCTGGCTTGGAGAGATGACAGGCCGATATCTGCAAAACTTGGCAAGGAGTCTCAGAGAATCATGAACCAATTAAGCGAACTAATAGTCTCCTGCAAACTCCACTCCCCTTTCGCTCCTCTTTTATTTCCTCTGGAAAGGGCCATTCATTGTCTGGCTTTACTCCCAAGTCGACCCCTGTTCTTTAGCTGTTCCCTTCATCTCGCAACTCTGCGCATGCGAACACTGGGAACAGGCTCCACTTTTTCGTCTGGCTCACTGATGTCTGACTCTGAAGGCAGTTGGTAACTGGCATATGGCTCTGGCCCTCTTTCTGCCTCCAACACAAAGCCCACATCAGAGCCTTCCCCAGACTCCAGGACTGGCCCAGGTTCCTCCCCACCCTCCTTAATGTCCGAATCTGCTGCCAGCTCTGATGGCCACTGGCAGGCCACAACAAAGACAATGTTTCTCAACCTTGGGGATTTTAAAACGAGTGGACTTCAGTTCCAGAATTCTCCAGCCAGCCATTCTAGGAACTGAAGTCCAGGGATTTTAAAGTTCCCAAGATTGAGAAACACAATTCTTAAGAATCATAGCTCTCCTTTCTAAATGCCTTTTGATCAAGAGGGCACAGTGTACCTGCACGTAGATACTTTCACCTGGTTTGCTCCACAAGTGTTGAACAGGTCCTATAATCCCCAGCCAGTATGGCTTAATGCAGTGGTTCCCAAACTTGGCAACTTTAAGACTTGTGGACTTCAACTCCCAGAATTCTCCAGCTAGCTCTTCTGGCTGGAGAACTCTGGGAGTTGAAGTCCACGAGTCTTAAAGTTGCCAAGTTTGGGAACCACTGGCTTAATGCAACAATGAGACCTGGACATTCAGTCTCTCCTACATTCCTATTTTGTTAATTATTTTGATTCTAGTTGACTTCTCTCCAAAAGCATTATATATCTGCCTGTGTTCATTATCTACAGAAGATAACAGGGCTCAACAAGGCAAGATTCAAATTTTAAAGTTAGGTTGTACTGTAATTCAAATACGGTACCCTTTCAGCCACACATTTGATCTCAATTATAGCCTCTTCATCTTATTATCTTGCAGGATTGTTGTGATATGAATACGGGCAGGTATATAATGCTTTTGAAGAGAAAAGTCAACTAAAATAAAAATGATTACCATATTTTTCATGGTATAAGACGCACCTTTCCCCCCCAAAAAGGGGTTGAAAATCTGGGTGCATCTTATACACTGAATACAGCATTTTTGGCCTCCTGAAACCCCACCCACTTCACAAAAATGGATGTGCAGAGGGTTTGGGAGGTTTGTAGAGTGCTCCTGGGGGCTGGGGAGGGCAAAACCGAGCGAAAAACAGGCCATTTTTTGCTCATTTTGCCCCTCCCCTTTGAGCACTCTAAAAACCTCCCAAAGCCTATGCATGCCCTCTTTTTTTTTCAAAAAATGGGCCTGTTTTTGTGAAAAGCGGGCCTTTTTTTGCTCGTTTTTGCCGTCTCCCCCCCCCCAGCACTTTGCAGGCATCTCAAACTCTCTGCATGCCCCATTTTTCACAAAAAAACCTGAGGCCTGTTGTGGGTTCAGGAGGCCTGCAGAGTTCAAAACCTTTTTTTAAAAAATTGCCTCTTCAAAATCTTGGTGCGTCTTATACTCCAGTGCGTTTTATAATCCTAAAAATATGGTAATAAAATAGGAATATAGGAGAGACTGAACGTTCGGCTCTTTTGGATTTTAGGAGCTAGAAAAAAAGAGGTTGGGCTCATACGACATTCCTGATCAGGTCAATTTAAAGAACCTGTCCAGATTGGGCTGAGAAAAAGGGCAGTTTTAATGCAAAATAACACCACAGCAATTCTGGGTTAAATTACAAGCCCTCATCAATGAGGCTGGCCCCAAAAGCATGCAAACTCCAGGACATTGTCCAAAACTTAATCCTCTAAGGCAGTGGTTCCCAAACTTGGCCACTTTAAGACTTGTGGACTTCAACTCCCAGAATTCTCCAGCCAGGCTGGAGAATTCTGGGAGTTGAAGTCCACAAGTCTTAAAGTGGCCAAGTTTGGGAACCACTGCTCTAAGGGAAAGAGACAAAAGAGGCAGAAATTTAGACAACCCCCATCCTCTCTGTCATCTCCCCATTTTAGAGAAGGTTGCTGAAAAAATGGCGGACTTGCAACCAGAAAGAACTGAAGAGGAAGCAGATTATCTCAACAGTCTTCCATCCAGGTTCAAACCTGGAGAAGGGTATCCAAACCACGAAGGGCTTTTGTGAATGATTCATGGTGGGACTGAACAGAGCTGGCCCTATGGGATGCCCCTGTGGCTTTTGACCCCTTCAATCATTCTATCTTACTGGACCACTTCAGCTCTCCTCCCTCAGTGCCACAGACAGTTACCCAATCATAGGTGTTGATGTCCACGGCCTTCTCCAATAACAAGGTGACAATGCCCGTGTATCCTCCTGTGCTGGCGAGGGACAAGGCACTCTCTCGCTGCTTAGCAAGGACGTGGGGATCTGCGCCCTACACGGAGGGAGAGAAAGATTTATAGCAGAGATCTCCAACCTTGGCAACTTTAAGACTTATGGACTTCAACACCCTGGCTGGGGGATTCTGGGAGTGGAAGTCCACCCATCTTAAAGCATGATGACTGGGGGATTCTGGGAGTGGAAGTCCACCCATCTTAAAGCAAGTTGGCTGGGGAATTCTGGAAGTCCACCCATCTTAAAGTGTGATGGCTGGGGGATTCTGGGAGTGGAAGTCCACCCATCTTAAAGCAAGTTGGCTGGGGAATTCTGGGAGTGGAAGTCCACCCATCTTAAAGCAAGTTGGCTGGGAGATTCTGGGAGTGGAAGTCCACCCATCTTAAAGCAAGTTGGCTGGGGAATTCTGGGAGTGGAAGTCCACCCATCTTAAAGCAAGTTGGCTGGGGAATTCTGGGAGTGGAAGTCCACCCATCTTAAAGCAAGTTGGCTGGGAGATTCTGGGAGTGGAAATCCATCCATCTTAAAGCAAGTTGGCTGGGGAATTCTGGGAGTGGAAGTCCACCCATCTTAAAGCAAGTTGGCTGGGAGATTCTGGGAGTGGAAGTCCACCCATCTTAAAGCAAGTTGGCTGGGGAATTCTGGGAGTGGAAGTCCACCCATCTTAAAGCAAGTTGGCTGGGAGATTCTGGGAGTGGAAGTCTACCCATCTTCAAGATGCTGGCTGGGGAATTCTAGGAGTGGAAGTCCACCCATCTTAAATCAAGTTGGCTGGGGAATTCTGGGAGTGGAAGTCCACCCATCTTAAAGCAAGTTGGCTGGGAGATTCTGGGAGTGGAAGTCTACCCATCTTCAAGATGCTGGCTGGGGAATTCTAGGAGTGGAAGTCCACCCATCTTAAAGCAAGTTGGCTGGGAGATTCTGGGAGTGGAAGTCCACCCATCTTAAAGCAAGTTGGCTGGGAGATTCTGGGAGTGGAAGTCCACCCATCTTAAATCAAGTTGGCTGGGGAATTCTGGGAGTGGAAGTCCACCCATCTTAAAGCAAGTTGGCTGGGAGATTCTGGGAGTGGAAGTCTACCCATCTTCAAGATGCTGGCTGGGGAATTCTAGGAGTGGAAGTCCACCCATCTTAAAGCATGATGACTGGGGGATTCTGGGAGTGGAAGTCCACCCATCTTAAAGCAAGTTGGCTGGGAGATTCTGGGAGTGGAAGTCCACCCATCTTAAATCAAGTTGGCTGGGGAATTCTGGGAGTGGAAGTCCACCCATCTTAAAGCAAGTTGGCTGGGAGATTCTGGGAGTGGAAGTCCACCCATCTTAAATCAAGTTGGCTGGGGGATTCTGGGAGTGGAAGCCCACCCTTCTTAAAGCAAGTTGACTGGGTAATTCTGGGAGTTGAAGTCCACAAGTCTTAAAGTTGCCTGGAGACCCCAGATTTAGAGAACACTTAAAACTGCCAGAAATATTGGCTTTCTAAGGCCATTATCTCCAGGCAAGCTTTCGTACCCATTCTAGCATGCTGCGGACGGTTTCAAACTCTCCGAAAGCCGAGGCCCACATCAGAGGGGTGAATCCTCGCTCATCTGGCTTATTCAGCAGGTTCTCACCTGTAAAAAGGATCAAGTGGGCAGTGGGGCCTGATTGAAATCCATTGTCAGGGTTCCGAGTAACACCCTCAATGAAAGAAGACTCCGAAGCTTGAGGTTCCTCAAAGTTCCATTTTATTAGAGATGTCATATTGGCACATCTGGGAAAACCCGAATCTGAAAGTTTCCAGGTTTTCCCCACCCAAAAGAAAGTCCAAGTCCCTGCCCAGCACCCACATGTCCATCACATGGTTCAACCAGGCACCGTCCCAATTGGAAATGCCTCCCAATCACACCACTCCAAGTGCAGGGCAAGATGTCCTTGACTCTGAGAAAGGAATGTTATTATGACTACATATCTCCCATACTCCATATAATTCCCTTCCCATTTTCCCACAGCTTCGGATGTGGCAGGCCTGAAGGCCCAATGCAATTTTGAATATCTTTTTTAACAATCAAGCACATTTCAGATTTACTGAGGTGTTAATTCAAGTACGTTTTATATTACATAATTTTATACTGATTTCAGTGGGTGAGAAAGGAGCTAAGTGCAATATTTTTAAACCTGGGAGAAATCTTATTCATTCCTTTAGCAAAACATGCATTATCTTGACAAACCCATGGGACAAAAATTTGACTCAAAAAACTGACATCCAAAGCCCTAAAACTGTCAGGGGTTGCCCAAAGATTCTCTCAGGTGTCCTCAAAATTATTCAATTAGTCAAAATTATTTGCCAGCCTATGTTAAAAAATAATAAAATGTTAAAATTCCATTAATCAAACGCGACTAGCAATAACAAATCCATTGGTTTTAATTTTTAATATGGCCAATGTAACTCCTACAAATAAAAACTCTTTTGGGGTACTCCATAATTTTTAAAAGTGAGAAGTGCTCCTGATAGAAAGTTTAAGAAACACTGTTCTAGCATAGCGTTTCGCAAACGGATCAACTTTAAGAGGTGTGGACTCCAACTCCCAGAATACCTCAGCCAGCATTCTGAGGGATTCTGGGAATTGAAGTACACAATTCTTAAAGCTGTTCAAACTAAGGCTCTCTCTAGCAAAAGAGTGAGAAATTTCATGGCTCACCTTTTCGGAGATTTTCCTTTAACAAGATCAGTTCACCCTGAGCTGCAAGCTGGTGAATGGACAGAGCTAGAAAATCAAAAGAGAAGACAATGATCAAGACAGCTTAAGGGTTAATAAATTAATAAATATGAATGAATCGTGCAAAATAATGCAATTTTGAATATCTTTTTTAACAATCAAGCACATTTCGGATTTACTGAGGCACAGAGTTGCTAATTCAAGTACGTTTTATATTACATAATTTTATACTGATTTCAGTGGGTGAGAAAGGAGCTAAGTGCAATATTTTTAAACTTGGGAGAAATCTTATTCATTCCTTTAGCAAAACATGCATTATCTTGACAAACCCATGGGACAAAAATTTGACTCAAAAAACAATGGACACAAAAGCTTGATTATAAGGAAACTGGATTTTTCATCCAGTGCCTTGTAAAGGTAAAGGTTCCCCTCACATGTATGTGCTATCATTCCCAACTCTAGGGGGTGGTGCTCATCTCTGTTTCAAAGCCAAAGAGCCAGCGCTGTCTGAAGACATCTCCGTGGTCATATGGCCGGCATGACTAAATGCCGAAGGCATACATAATGCTTTTACCTTCCCACCAAAAGTGGCTCCTATTTTTCTACTTGCATTTTTATATGCTTTCGAACTGCTAGGTTGGCAGAAGCTGGGACAAGTAACGGGTGTTCACTCCATTATGCGGTGCTAGGGATTCGAACCGCCAAACTGCCGACCTTTCTGCTCGAGAAGCTCAGGGTCTTAGCCACTGAGCCACCGCGTCCCTTCAGTGCTTTGTCTACCGTGGTTTTTTTTTTAATTATTAAGAGACTAAAATTGGTTCCATTTCTCCTGCAACATTCAAATTAATTCTTATACATTGATTTAGACCTAATCTTTAATTAGACCTGATTTGAACCATTAAATGTACAAAAAAAAAAACAAATGAATTGTCCCAGCTTGAGTCACTCATATTTGAATTGATTAATCAATTCAATGAATCAAATATTGGCAAAAGCCTAGCAGATTTTCACAACAAGGGAAAATATGTTTATCTTTTTTCCAAGCGGCTTATGTTTTTAATAGAAACAAATACAGTAGTGTACAGCAGGATGAAAGCTGCAACTTAAAGCAATTTTTTTTAAATGCCAATCTTTCATTTTTGAATTTATTCAATTAGAGTGACTGCAGTGGAATCCTGCACTGAGAAGGGGTTAGGCTAGATGACCTCCAAGATCCCCTACCCACCCTTACATTCTATGATTTTGGAGCTTCATGTTGATGAGCTGTGTTGCTTTATATAGAAGTACTTTTAACTGCCCTGAGGTTTATGAATAACTATTAATCTATAACATTTGTAATAAATAAATACAACTTCTCCCACTTTCTCAGATGAAGTATTTAAAATAACATTTGAATGCCTTTTGCCTATTGGTCTACCACTTCAACAGGTTTTCCCTCTCTCTGTGCTTAATCTTGAAAGCTGAAAACCTAAAAGGGTTTTCTTTTGTGACACAGAAAAAACTCACTATCCAAAGTAGCTGGCAAGGCAGAGACTTCATTGCCACGTTGGCGATTTGTCAAGGTGTTGGAACGGTTCAGGATGCCCCCATCTGCATTTTGAGAAATGAAAGAAAGAGAAAATTGAATCTTTAGCTCATCAAATTCACCACAATTAGCGAGATTCAATTGGCTTGCTAAGTTGTAGCCTTGCTTTAGAAGCCAAGTTGAGTTCCACCAAGATAACACCCAAGTCAGGAGTTGTCAGAGTTCCAATTAATAGACCCATACCAGCGGTGGGTTTCAAAAAATTTTGGAACCTCTTCTGTAGGTGTGGCCTGCTTTCCAGGTCCACTGGTGGAACCTCTTCTAACCGGTTCGGTAGATTTGATGAACCGGTTCTATCGAACCGGTGTGAACCGGTAGGAACCCACCTCTGACCCATACCAAGCAAAACTCCAAGACAGATGAATTCCTCAAAGAATCGCTTTATTGGATATAATACTGGCACGAATCTGGTGAAAACCGACTCTGAAGGTGAAGGTCCTGCGGTTTTCACCTAATTAAAAGTTTTTCCCTCAATCCCAAAACAATCAGTCACATGGTCCAATCAAGGCGCTGTGTGGTGGCCTGGTGAACATCTCTCCTCCTTCCTCTGGCCAAGTGTGAGAATGTCCTTGGTTCCCAAGCAAAAGTGTTTTGTTTTGACTGCACAGCCCCAGCTATCTCTATTCCCCCCCCTCCTCCCTATCCCTCAGCTCGTGTGTGGCAGCACTGAAGCTCCAAGATGGCTTCACCCAGGCGGGTGGGTTAACTTTGTCCATTAGCCTAGAGACTGAGTTATGTAAATTGGTGACCACGCCTCCTCTGACTGAATGGGTCAGTTTTGTACGAAGTCAGCCAGTTAATGATGTATAACAATGTCAAATGATGGCCGTAGCCCAATAGGTGTACAGTCACGTCAGAAACACAAGTCACAAGACAGGTAAAAGTCAGTCATAGTCAATGTCAAAAGTCAGTGAAGAGTCAGTCAAAGTCAAATGTCACGACAGCCCTGGCCAGCCGAAGCTGCAGGCGGGTTTGGATTCCCCTCGCAGCACACATAGAAGGACCGTTCAGGTAAGACAACGGTCGTTCTCCTGTATGCTGCTTGGGGAATCCAAGCATGGGACATGCCAAAGCAATTAAGATTCAGGGCAGGAGCCAGGCTGGCCAGGGTCCCCTGTGGAGGGGAGCACCTGTTGCAATACTCGCCGCCCAAAGGAAGCCTCGGCCGAGGCATACACGTCAACCTTGTAATGTCATATGAACGGCGATGGCAAAGACCAGGTAGCCTCTCTACAGATTTCTTCCACTGAGGCTTGCGTGGCCCAGGCCGCCATGGTGGCCGCACTCCTGGTAGAGTGAGGAATGATGCGCCTGGGAACCTGTCGAAATTGGCTGTCATAAGCAAGAGCGATGCACGCCTTCAACCATCAGCCTATAGTATGGGAAGAAACCTTCTGCCCCATGGATGATGGCTGAAAGGACACAAAGAGTGCTTCCGACCACCTGAAGGACGCTGTGCGTTTCACGTAACGATGAAGAACCCTGTGCACATCCAGGTGATGCCATTGGCGTTCCTGCGGATGAGAAGGATTGGGGCAAAAGTCTGGAAGGACGAGCTCCTGAGCCCTGTGGAATAACGTGTTGACTTTTGGTAGAAAGACCGGGTCCAAACGGAGAACGACTCTGTTGGGATGGAATATACAGAGGTCCGCCCGAACTGACAGTGCCGCCAATTCGGAGACCCGCCTGGCTGATGTAATAGCCACCAAGAACACAGTTTTAAGAGTCAGTAGCCGAAGACTGATGGATGTAATAAGTTCGAATGGAGAGGTCATAAGCGCCCTGAGCACTAATGTCAAGTCCCACGTAGGGTAGCGGTGCACGGTCAGAGGCCGGATGTTGGCCGCCCCTTTCAGGAAGGCTTTGACCTGTGAATGTTGAGATAAGGAACGTCCCTGACCGCCCCCAATCACCATGGCGAGGGCCGTGACCTGCCTGCGAAGTGTGTTGGGCGCCAAACCCTTGTTAAGTCCAGATTGCAGAAAGTCCAAGACTCGGGGCACTGAATCCTGGAGGGGATCTGCCCCAGCCCGGCAGCACCACCTGCAGAAGGCCTGCCAGGTGGCCTCGTAAATTCGAGTGGTGGAGGGGCAACAGACCGCTTGAATTTTGTCAATGACCTCGCTGGAATAGTAAAGGTTGGTCAGAATAGCCCGCTCACGTGCCACACGGCTAACTGCAACAACTGGGGGTTCAGATGTATGAGGGCCCCCTGGTTGAGCTGGATCTGGTCGTCCAGAATCCTCCACGGGCACGGGATCGACAGGTGCACAAGGTCGGCGTACCAGGGGCGCCGGGACCACATCGGGGCCACTAAGAGAACCTCCACTTGCTACGCCAGTATTTTCTGGATGACCGCCGGAATCATTGGTAGCGGCGGGAAGGCGTAGAGAAGGCCGGCCGGCCACGGGCTGCGCAAGGCATCCACTCTCTCCACCCTGGGAGTCACGTATCTGGAGTAAAAATGGGGCAGTTGCGCATTGTGGGGCTGTGCGAACAAGTCCACTGCTGGATGGCCGAACTGGCGAGAGAGTTGTTGGAAAAGGTCGGAGTGGAGCTGCCACTCCGCATGATCCACTGTGGCTCTGCTCAACCAATCTGCCTGGACGTTGGAGTCGCCCGATATGTGTTCCGCCCGAAGGGACAACAATCTGGACTCTACCCAATGATGCAATTTCTCCGCCTCCAACATGAGGGCCCTGGAGTGCGTGCCCCCTTGGCGGTTGACATGTGCCTTGGAAGCCACATTGTCTGTTAGGATCAGCATGTGGTTGTGAATCACAATGTCCTGGAACTCTCGTAGGACCAGTCGGATGGCTTGGAGCTCTAGCCAATTGATGTTGTTGGTCAGCTCCTGAGGCGACCAACGACCCTGTGCCACCCGATTCAGGGCATGGCCGCCCCACCCGAAGAGGCTGGCATCCATCGTAACTTGGATGTGGTCCGGCTCCTTGAATGGGCACCCTTTGAGGAGCTTGGATGATGCACACCACCGGAGGGATCTGAGAGGCTTGGATGGAAGTCGAACTTTGAGTTGTGAATGGCTGGTGTGGGACCTCTGATAGGGGAGCAGAAACTATTGCAGTGGACGTGCGTGAAATCTGGCCCAGGGAACTATGTCGATGCAGGAGATCATCTTTCCTAACAGCTGGGAGAGCAGGGCCAGGGGCACAAGCCGCTGAGCTGACACCTGGGCTGCCAGTCGTTGAATGCTCTGCCATCTTTCCAGGGACAGGAAGACCTCGCATGTGGCGGAATTGATGATGGTCCCTAAGTGAAGCAGTGATGTAGTTGGCTGCAGATGACTCTTGGGGAGGTTCAGAATGAAGCCGTGCCTCCGCAGGTAGTCCATTGTTACTTGTAGATCCCAGAAGGCCTGTTCCCGAGACGGCGACAGGACCAAGATGTCGTCTAAGTAACAATTCACTCTCACCGGAACCAAGCGAAGCGAAGCCACCACCACCCCTAGGAGCTTGGTAAAGGTGCGCGGGGCCGAGGAGAGTCCGAAGGGCAAGGCCCAGTATTGGAAATGATGGTCTGCGAACTGGAAGCGCAGAAACCTTCGATGTGGCGGGTGGATGGGCACATGGAGGTACGCCTCCTTGATGTCGACTGATGTCATCATGTCGCCCTGGCGGATGGATGCCAAGATGCTCTTTAAGGACTGCATTTTGAACCTTTGATACTTGATGTACCAATTGAGTATTTTCAGATCTAGAACGGCCCGCCATCCCCCTGAGTTCTTGGGTACCAGGAATAAGATTGAGTAAAACCCTAGGCCTTCCTGCCTTTTTGGAACCTGTTCTATGGCGTTGATGGATATGAGATGATGTATTTCGGCCTCCATGAGACGCCGCTTCACTGAGCATCTGGGGACTGGACACCTGATGAATCGCCTCGGGGGGATGGAGAGAAACTCTAGGGTGAGACCCAGCCTCACCACCTGAAGGGCCCAGGCGTCGGATGTGGTCTCCGCCCACTGATGAGCGAAGGCCAGAAGACGCCCGCCCACCAATTCCTCCCCGTGGGAGTCACCGGTACCTGGGCCGGTTCCCAGATCCACGAAAGGACCTCCTGTTGTGGGATTGCGCCTGATGCTGCTGACGCCCCCTATCCCTGGACCCCGCACGGTCCTGGCCGTGGTCCTGTGGCTGGTGGAAAGCCCTGTTGTAGTGGGGAACAAAGGGAGCTGCTGTGTATCCTGAGTAACCGCCTTGAAAGGACTGTCGTCTGTTATATGGCTGCTGTCTCCTGTTATTGCGCCCCCCAGTGGAAGGGAGAACCTTGCGTTTGTCCCTGGTCTCTATGAGTATGGGATCAAGCACGGATCCAAATAATGCCCCGCCCTTGAAGGGCGGAGATGCCAGGCGCCATTTAGACTTAACATCCGCCTGCCAATGGCGGAGCCACAACAGGCGTCTAGACACCACATTGGACACCACAGCTCGGGAAGCGAACTTGGACGCATTAAGTGTGGCATCCGCCGAGAATTCCAGGGCAGCCATAATCTTGGTGACGTCTTGGTGAAGACGCACCTCATCAGGGGCTAGTCTCTCCTGCAACTGTTTGAGCCAAAGGACTGAAGTTCCATTAAAGAACGATGCCGCAGTAGCAGCGCGCAAGGCCCAGGCCGCAGCCTGGTGGGTCTTACGAATGACCGTCTCAGCCTTGCGATCCTCTGCCTTCAAGCCTTCAGAAATTTCTGATGGAATTACAGCCGGGGAGGCCAGGGCCGCTACTGGCTGATCCACAGTTGGGAATTGCAAAATACCTTCCAAGTCAGGAGTGGAAGTGTATAATTTTCTGTCCCCGTTGCTGGGCGGGGTAACCGCAGTTGGTCCCATTGTTTTTGAATAAGATCCAGAAAAAGCTTTGGAGAAGGAATAACCTCCTGCAGTGAGACTGGTTCAGCAAAAAGGTGCTCGGTAGTATCAAGGCCTACTGCAGAACTGTCCTTACGAGCCACCACCCCCATATGGGTAGTGGCCTTAGCTTTATATAATAGGGACTTGAATAGCGTGGGGCGAAACAGGCTAGAGGAATTAGGTTGATCAAATATCAAGCCCTCATCATCAGAGAAATCTCTATCTATCAATTCCCCTTCCTCCACCAACGCTGAATCCTCGCTGTACGTAGAAGGAAGAGGCGAAGAAGGCCCAGCTGGAAGATCGGGAAGATCGACTTGAGGGGCCTGGAGAGTAGGCCCACCTTGGGCACTGGCAACCACAGGGGCCTGATTTCTACGGAGCAATTCAGCATCCACCCCACTGGAGATAGCTGCAGAGATCATCTGGTAAAGGCCTGGAGAAAGGCCTTGATCATAGCCTTCCATAGGCCTTAGGCCTGCAGCAGTAGGAGTAAAGTACGAGCCGAGGTGGCGCAGTGGTTAAATGCAGCACTGCAGGCTACTGCTAGATCAGCAGTTCAGCGGTTCAAATCTCACCGGCTCAGGGTTGACTCAGCCTTCCATCCTTCCGAGGTGGGTAAAATGAGGACCCGGATTGTTGGGGGCAATATGCTGACTCTCTGTAAACCGCTTAGAGAGGGCTGAAAGCCCTATGAAGCGGTATATAAGTCTACTGCTATTGCTATTGCTAA
Source organism: Thamnophis elegans (assembly GCF_009769535.1). Lineage (NCBI taxonomy): Eukaryota > Metazoa > Chordata > Lepidosauria > Squamata > Natricidae > Thamnophis > Thamnophis elegans. The sequence goes on from NC_045541.1 coordinate 172,562,370, forward strand.
AGGTGGCAGAAGGCCCAGTACGTGGCAGCGAGTAGGCCGAGGCTGCATGGGCCTCAGTAATGACTGGAGGGAGTTGGATCCCCAACCCCCCCCCCCCAGCCTCAGAAATAACAGGCAAGGGGCGATCAGGAGACCAGGCCTGGTGTCCTGCTGGCTGCGGAATAGGGGCTGGTGAAACCCGCTGAGGCACTAGCGTGGGAGGAGAAACCCTACCTTCCCCAGAGGCCTTAGGTGCTGTCTTTGATTTATCCTTTTTCTTATGACCCTTATCCGGAGCCCCGGAGGTGTCCCTGGGCCTCTGACTGGTGGCTCTAGAGGCGGCCCTGCCAGGCCTCGAGCTAACCCCCGCCTGGGCAGAATGCTGGGCATCAGTAGAGGGCTCTACAATACCTCCTGAGGTGGATTGATCGGCCATTGTAACTTTAGAAGTGAAAAGACTCAAATAGCATAAAAGGCACAGGTTTACTATGTAAGAACGGCGGGCCTCGTGGTCAGCAAAGGCAGCGGTAGCACGATCCTCTCACCAGGGTGACCAGGCTCGAAGTGAGAGAAGTGGGAGGGGCGATGACTCAGCAGCCTTCCCGGCGCAAAGAAATACAACACCTCGATCTCAGCTGCCTAGGGCGCATGCGCTAAAAACGGTCCCAAAATGGCGACCGCAATTCGGGCGCCAATTTTAAACTTGCCCTTCAGCTAGCAAGCCGCCCTGAAACTCCACAGCGTGGAGCGAGCTGGCAGCGTTGGTGGCGCACTCCCGTCGCGCTCAGTAGCCAAGGAGCTGGATAAACCGCACCGCGAATGGCGGGTGATACGCAGCTGCTTCCGGATAAACCGCGCCGCGAACGGTGGGAGTCTCCCAGGCATTCGACGCGGCTGGAAAGCTTTAGGCGCGGCAGCAGAGCTATCGGTGAGAAGCCTCGTTGTGGAAGCCCATTCGCCAAGCCCCAAAACAACAACGGGCTCGAGAGCCTGGCGCCGAGCCTCAATCCAATGGCTCCAAGAGCCAGCCCCCAAGCGCCAAAGCAGCGGCTGCAAGAGCCAGCAATTACCTGGCACAAAGGATAAGAGATGGAAAGACTGGGCAGACAGCGAACTGTCGCCTCTCCTTTACTATTCCATAACGAGTCTCACAATCATCCACTTGAAGAATCCAAACAGAAGCAAAATTTGTCTCAGTAGTCTGGAGAAAATTGGTATACGTCTCGTCTGGCTGGACTGAGTTAAAAAACTGAGCCCATCCAGTCAGAGGAGGCGTGGCCACCAATTTACATAACTCAGTCTCTAGGCTAATGGACAAAGTTAACCCATGCTTGGATTCCCCAAGCAGCACACAGGAGAATTAACCTTTTTTTTTTTTTTTGCAGATCTGTCCTCCACTTTTTGGGATAATTTAAACTGGGTACATTTACTCCATGGGTCAGAAAAGATTCAACAAATGAACAAATACTTCATCTTTTGGCGGAATACAGAACACAGAAACTTCCCATCTGCATATTTTCTCATTACATTTATGCAAGGTGCTCTCAAGAATTATGAAATGTATCCCGCCCAATTAAATGAGGTTTATTTTTTCAGGGTGTAACAGGATTGTCATTAAGTTTCAATTAGACACAATATTTCACTACTCAGCATCTTCATAATTCCTAATTTAACTGGAATATAGTCCTCGAGTTACAGCCACTCACTTAATGACCATTCGAAGTTACAACGGCACTCACTAAAAAAAGTGACTTATGACCGTTTTCCCACTTACAACCGTTGCAGGATCCCCGTGGTCACATGATCAAAATGATTAGCAACTGGCTCCTATTTATGACGGTTGCAGCGTGGCACGACAAAACCGCGCTCGACTAAGCCGCGCCTGATTAAACCGCGTCGCTGACGTCATCAACAGGGCGACAACAGCGAGCGCGGAGAAAGAAGGGCGCTTTAAATAGCGCTTTGAAAGCAAGCCGATTCAACTTAAGGTAAGGGTTAGGTTTAGGGTTAGATTTAGGGTTAGGTTTAGGGTTAGGTTAAGGGTTAGGGTTAGGTTTAGGGTTAGGTTAAAGGTTAGGATTAGGTTTAGGGTTAGGTTAAGGGTTAAGGTTAGGGTTAGGGTTAGGGTTAGGTTAAGGGTTAGGTTTAGGGTTAGCTTTAGGATTAGGTTTAGGGGTTAATTTTAGGTTTAGCGTTTACAGCGTGCTTCTGTCTCCGCGCTGTTGTCACCCTGTTGATGACGTCAGCTACGCGGTTTCGTCGAGCGCGGTTTAGTCGAACGCGGTTTTGTGGTGGAACCCGGTTGCAGTGTCTCAGGGTCATCTTTTAACGACCTTCTGACAAGTAAAAGTCAGTGGGGAAGCCAGATTCACTTAACAACCGTGTTATTCACTTAACAACCGTGTTTCTAACTTAACAACTGAAGCGATTCACTTAAGAACTGTAAAATGGGGCAAAATTCACTTAACAACTGTCTTAGCAACAGAAATTTGGAACTCAGTTGTGGTCATAAGTCGAGGACTACCTGGAAGTAGGTAGTCCTCGACCACCTAAGACTGAGAAACTTCCATTTTTATTCTGGAAAAAAAAAACAGATTTTAACAAGCTGAATTCTGCTGCGGTTATCCCCTCATATCTCATCTTCCCCTCAGAACTCCCTCCATTCGGGCTTCAGCTTTGTAAGCGTACCATTTAAATCATTCCCAGCTTCTGAATACGGAAACAATTGCAGATTTATTATCGTGTCATCGTCGTCATCTGTTCTGTCACTAGGTGAAACGTCAGGATCCCTCTGGCCGGTGGCTTGGATCATTTTAGAATCGCGGCGTTGTAATTGTGTCTGCTGGTGTGTTGACACACGCTGAAAGTGAAGGGATAATACTGAATGAGATTGGCTTGGGTGGGCTGGGGTGGGGGCAGCATGCCTGGCAAGATAGAACGGAAAGGATTAGAGCATAGTGTTGTGGTCCGCCAGCAGCCAGCGGAACTGGGAACAGATTAGGACAGTGAGGAGGTTGGGGAGGAACCTGGGCCAGTCCTGGAGTCTGGGGAAGACTCTGATGAGGGCTCTGTGTCAGAGGCAGAGGGAGGGGTCAGGGCTGTCCGACAGTTATGAGCTGCCTTCGGAGTCAGACATCAGTGAGGCAGAAGAACAGCTGGAGCCTGTTCCCAGTGTGCGCATGTGCAGAGTTGCCAGAAGGGAACAACTAAAGAATAGGGGTTGACTTGGGAGTAAGGCCACAGGTGGACGATGAATGGCCCGTCCCAGAGGAAATAAAAGAGCAGCGAAAGGGGAGTGGAGTTTGCAGGAGACAATTAGTTTGCTTAATTGGTTTGTGACTCTCTGAGACTCCTTGCCAAGTTCTGCAGCTATCGGCCTGTCAGCTCTCCAAGCCAGATAAGGTCTGTGACTGTAAATCCTCCTTTAAAAGACTTTGCTGGATGTGGATGAGCAGAATTCACAGTCAATTAATAAAAGGGTTTTTTGTCGGGACAAGAAGTTTGCTTCATGCTCTTGGGAAGCCTCGGTCAGAACACATACAGTGTGTACCTAACTCAACTTTTGATATTCTTTGCTACTGAGAGAAGCTACATTGTAACCTAATGCTCTGTCTGCATAGATAAAGCCTCTAGGCTGCCAAGTAGCTTAGCCAAGTAACTTTTCATGAAATGCAAAATGTGAATTCTGCCTGTTGTAACTAAGATGAGACAGCACCCCCTAACAAAACGATGGGCTAGATGCCAGAAAATGTATTCCTTTCCCCTTTCGGAGGTCCATTGCTTTCAGAGCGCTGAGAAAATCATGAGGTTTGCATGGACTAATGGCTATGAAATTATGTTTCTAACACTATGACGATCTGTGCAAAGCTGTGTAAACTGTAAGACGTTCGAGAAAAAGTTTTGGCGTGTGGCTTTTGGCTTTTTCTCTCTCTGCCTGCTCTGTTTTAAGGTGGGAGATGAAAGTTCGCCCAGTTTTGCTTTGGCCATAAATAAAACTGATTATCAGTTGCCTCATGTTCAGAGTTTCATTGGATTTATCAGATTCTGAGCTGCACCCAAAAACCTAGGTAAAGATAAAGATTCCCCTCACACATAAGTGCTAGTCGTTCCTGACTCTAGGGGGCGGTGCTCATCTGCCTTTCAAAGCTGAAAAGCCAGCGCTGTCCGAAGACGTCTCCGTGGCCATGTGGCTGGCATGACTGAATGCCAAAGGTGCACGGAACGCTGTTACCGCCCCACCAAAAGTGGTCCCTATTTTTCTACTTGCAATTTTTACATGCTTTCGAACTGCTAGGTTGGCAGAAGCTGGGACAAGTAACGGGACCTCACTCCGTGGCACTAGGGATTCAAACCACGGACCTTTCTGATTGACAAGCTCAGTGTCTTAGCCACAGAACCATAATTAGCTAATGCAGTGTTTCTCAGCCATGGCCACTTTCAGAGGGGTGGACTTCAACTTCCAGAATTCCCCAGCCAGCTGGCTGGGGAATTCTGGGAGTTGAAGTCCACCTCTCTGAAAGTGGCCATGGCTGAGAAACACTGAGTTAATGGATGAATCCATAGCATAGAGACCAGCTACAGCTTAGCAATGGCCAAAGAGGAAGCAGTAAAGCAATTTCCAAGAAGAACAACAAGCAGGAGCAACTTGGTTCGAAGACGCCATTCTTAACTCACCTTTCTTTACTGGAGACTTCTTCAACCCGGTTTAGAAGGATGGGTAAACGATCAATCACCGAATGATCAAAGCATGATCGTCCGCAATCCCAGCTTCGACAGGAAGTAATGTTAACCAACAGCTCTTATTGCCATTCGTCCCTCTGCTGCCCTCTGATGCAAAGTGAAAATAACTTTCTCTTCCCACAATGCATCTGATTCTGAAGCTCTGGTTATTTAAAAAAAAAAAAAAACACCTGGCGGATGGGCTCTTTAAGGGATTCCCGGGAGTCTATACGGAATTTTATGAATGAAGCGACGGAATTTGCTCCACCCACGCGAACACTCCGCCTATTAATGTGTCAGGAGGGGGCGGAGCTGCTTTCGCCCGAAAGCTTAGCCTTAAAGGGACCGCTCTTCTTCTGTTGGTTTCTAAACCCAAACCAAAGTGAACGGGCTGTCGACTCTCACCAAGCAAAAATTAATTCTTCCCTGGCAATTTTGGGAATTCTCGATGTTCGCTTGTAAGATTTCAAATTGCGATGCAGTTATTAAAAATAAATGTAAGATATCCGGGGCTGGCTTGATTTCCTTGGCTATGAATAGCTAAGGAAAGTAAAAATGATCCCAAAACAATGATGGACAAAGTAAGATATTGTATTTTCTCTCTGTGTGTAACTATATAGCTCATCTCCTCCTTTCCTTCCTTTCTTTTCTATGCCCCTTTTCCTCCTTCCTTCCTCCCTCTCTCCCTTCTCTTCTCTTCTCTTGGCTTAGAAAATCCATCTAAAATTAACTCCCTAAAACCATGGGATACATTTCAATCATTTTTTTAAAAAAAAATGTTTAAACAGTTAACCAATTCGAAATAAAAGTGATCGTAATGGCCCCTGTTTTTCTTTCAATGCCTATTCCTTGCCTTGAAAAACCGTTCCATTACTTTCTATAAGATTACACTCACAAAACATGTTCAATTTGGCTACTGCTTTTAACCCATTTTCTGGGGGTGGATAATCCAATGTCAAACTAACCCAACAAGCGGGGTTTCTAGGCCACCCTAAAACAGAATGAAGCCTAAACAAGCTTTCAATTTTCCATGCTCAACACTGCAAACACAGATTAAATATCCCCCCATTTTTTGGAGAGGGCAGACAAAACAACCAATTATTTACAGCAAAACAGTATTTTTCAACCATAGCAACTTTAAAAATGTGTGGCTTTCAACTGCAAGAACTCCCCAGTATGTTATAAGAAGTATTATAAATAAAAACCACAACACTAAAACCAATACTGCATGAAAAGAAGAAATACAAAAACTGAAAACACAGGAAGAAACCAAACATTTTTTAAAAATTAAAATCTTTAGAAGAACATTCCATGGTTCCTGGAAGAAGATCCCTCCACATTCAGGGGATTGTCTATTTTTCTGTCGTTTGCCTAATTGAGACACCCCCCCCCCCAAATGCACTGGGCTTTTGTGCTTGGTTTTCTGAATTACACAAATGCAACATACGATTCAACTGAGCACAGCGGGATTTATTTCCAGGATCCATTGACCGTGTTAGAGAGAAAGCCTCATTGAACCCACTAGGGGAGGAAAAAGATTATTCGTTAAGTACCTAAGTGACATCCATTCGTTTGGAAAGGGAAACGCTCTCTCAGAAGCCTTGTCATCTTTTTAGGCCTGAACCTCGACACGGGAAATCCGGGCATCAAATAAATCAATAAATCCTGACGGATGAAAGAAACGACATTTTCCGCACCGTTTTGATTTTAAAAACAAAAACCCAGTAAGAACCTTTCTCCTCAGGCGGTGTTTCCACACAGGTACGTTTCTGACGATGCACCCAGCTTTCCGGAAGTTGCTGCTCGGCTGGAGTTCCGCCCCGGCTTTGCGGTCCGCTTTTTCTCACGCCGGGTCGAACTCGGTTCGGTATCATGGAGGAGGCTGAAATGCAGCTGAAAGTGAAAAAGGGTAACAATGACGGCTACTTCCGGGTTATGTTACACTGAAATGAGTCCGGGGAGGAATGGGGGAAAGGGATGCTTGTTCTCTCCCCGTCCCTCCGGGTTGAGATTTGGGTGTTAATGGAGCAAAAGTAAAACTGGTTACGGCTCTTGGGTTGGCTTGCGGGATCCGTGCCTGGATAATTTCTGCCTACCGGGTGAAATAATTCCCACCGTTTTTAATTTTAATAGTGGGGGGGAAATGGCTCTGTTAACAGTATAGATCAGGCATCTTCTCCCAAGGTAGAAATGGGACAGGGGATTTCTGTTGCATTGAATGAGACAGATTTCATTTTTATTGTTCTGGTCTGGCTCTGCAAGCGTTTTCATCCTACCTGGGCTGGTCTCAAACGAGCAGTTGCAGCTGGCTAATGCATGGATAGGAGACCACTCAGTGATTCCAGAAAAGTAGGTTGACCTGAGAGTGGAGAAAGGCAATGGCAAGCTAACTGTTGTGCCAAGAAGTTGTGGTGGCCAAGAAGGAAAGAAACAAGCTAGAGCAGTGATGGCGAAACATTTCAGCACCGAGTGCCCAAACCAAAATGTGCCTGCATAGGCACGTGCCAGAGTGCCAGAAACCCGAAGACTAACTGGCTACTGCACATGCATGCGCTGGCCAGCTGGACTCATTTCTGGCATACGCATGTGTGCCATCCAACTGGTCTTTATGCACGCCTGAGCACCAAAAACCCAAAGACCAGCTGGCTGATATGTGCCATATGATATATTTTGGGGGCATTTTGGACCGTTTTTCAGGCCGTTTTCAGGCTGTTTTCAGGTTATTTTTCAGACCGTTTTTGGTTATTTTCGAGCTGTTTTTTGGGCCAAAAATAGCCTGGAAACAGCCCGAAAAACAGCCTAAAATGCCCCCCGAAATGGGCTGTTTTGGGGCTATTTTCAGGCTGTTTCCTAGCACTCCACCGCTCATGGACCAGCTGGCTGACGCACCAGAAACTAGAAGAGCAACTGATGACGGCACATTTGCCCACAGGGAAGGCTCTGCATGCCACTTCTGGCACACGTGCCATAAGTTCGCCATCATGGAGCTAGAGCTTAAGGAGAAATTTCCAACGGTGAGAGCAGACTACCAATGAAGTAACTTCAGAAGTTGTGCTCCCATCACTGGAGGCTTTCAAAATGAGACTGGACAACCATTTGTCTAAAATGGTATATGGTCCCCTGCTTGAGCAGGGGGTTGGACTAGCAGACCTCCAAGGTCCCTTCCCACTCTATTATTTTGCGTTCTAAGTTCCCAGCAGTTGAGCTTAAACCCAACTCTTTTTGTTTTAAAAAGGTGCAGCTTGAAAGTCTGCATGTTTCTCCAGAAGCATTCTCCAGGCCTGAAGAGTGTTCGAAGACTACAGTTAGTCCAAAATGCAGCCGCGCGAGCGATACTGGGTGTACCTAGATACGCCCATGTTACACCCATCCTCCGCGAGCTGCACTGGCTCCCTATTGGTCTCCAAACGCGCTTCAAGGTGCTAGTCGTTACTTTTAAAGCCCTACATGGTTTAGGACCTGGCTACCTAAGAGACCGCCTCCTGCCACATACCTCCCAACGACCAACTAGATCTCACAGGTTGGGCCTCCTCCGGGTGCCGTCGACCGGACAATGCCGGCTGGCGGCCCCCCGGAGGAGGGCCTTCTCTGTAGCTGCGCCGGGCCTGTGGAACGATCTACCTGTAGAGATCCAGACCCTTACCACTCTCCCGGCCTTCTGAAAAGCCACCAAGACCTGGCTGTTCCGGCAGGCCTGGGGCTGTTGATCAATGTCCAGCCCCACTCAGACAGAATGGATGGTGTGCAATTTTAACAACTGTATTTTTACCTTTAATTTTTAAAATGTTTTTATCTTGTCTGTAAGCCGCCCAGAGTCCCAAGGGAGTGGGCGGCATACAAATTTTATTAAATTTCAAATTTCAAGTAAAATCAGCTAGAAAGAGCAGGATTTACTCCCTGATTAGTGTTTTAACCTTAGAAAAGAGCATGCTGGGGACTCAGTTCTCAACTGTTCAGTTGCAGTCTCTGCACCTGTGAACCTCTGCTCACAGGTTCATTATGAGCATAAAGGGATTGGGCCACATTGATCTGACCTACGCTTAAAGATACATTTTAATCATAATAGTATTGAGAATTCCAGCTACATTTGGGAAACTGGCTGAGTGAGTTTGGCCCAATTGCTTTCTCTCAGCCCAACCTTCCTCACAGGGTTGTTATGGGAAAGATAGGAGGCAGGGAGCATTAGGTATGTTTGCTGCTCTGAGTTACTTGTTTTAAAAAAGCAGATACAAATATCATATTTAAGTATGTTTGCCACTTTGAGTTATATATAAAAATCAGGATAAAAATGTAATAATAATACAGCTTACATGCTGCAATAATACTTCTAAGACCATCAAACATCAACATCTGACTATCCCAGGTCCTTGGGATGGACTTGATAGGGGGACAAAAATGCCAAATCCAGTCTGAACATCTGGCTGACTGTGCGACAAACCAAAACAACTGAAGTATGAAAGATTCACATTCACTATCACCCTCCTGGATTCCTTTTCTGTTTTCCAATTTCACTTCTCTCCTTTTGCATCAATGTTCATCTATCATTCTGAACCAATGGTCTTTTTTAGACTGCCGTCCACCTTAACTTTTTGGGGGGTTCTGGTTAGTTTTTACACTTTGGAATTTTCTCCAAGCCTAAACATTCCTTTCTTGTATCGGTGGCCTGAAGTCATGACAAGTATTATTTGAACCCTGGTTTTTTTCTCCCGGTGTGGAAGCAAAACAGAGGAAAAATATGCTTTCTTTTCTCCTTATAGTGACAGACAAGTTTACAGAGAGCATGTATGTCCTAGCCAATGAACCTTCTGTTGCATTGTATCGGCTTCAAGAACATGTCAGGCGGTCTCTCCCAGAACTGGCCGAACACAAAGTAAGATGTGATCTGAACTGTAAATGAGAATGGATGTAGTGTCATTTCATGTGTGTGTGTGTGTGTGTGTGTGTGTTTGTGTGTGTGTGTGTTCGTTCCAGCATAACTCTGGAACTCCTCCAGAAATTTCAACGAAACTTGGTACACAGATGACTTACTCTCTGGAAACAAATAATGTGGGGGTAAGACACCCCTAACACCCCTCGGGATGTGTGTTCTGTTAAGATACAGCCTGTTGTGCCTTAAAATATCTTCTACTGTACTGCCTTAAAATGGCTTCCACTGTACAGCACAGTGGAGTTGCCATGGTAACGGCTTCACAGTACTCCATAAGGGGACTCCCTCTGGTAAGGGGAAAATCCAACATTAGAAATTACGTTTGGTTCGGACATTTGTGAATGTCTAATACAGGATTGGGATAAACAAATACCCAGGCAACGCCAGGTTAACAACTAGTAGTCTATAAGCCAAGGTGGCGCAGTGGTTAAATGCAGCACTGCAGGCTACTGCTAGATCAGCAGGTCAGCGGTTCAAATCTCACCGGCTCAGGGTTGACTCAGCCTTCCATCCTTCCGAGGTGGGTAAAATGAGGACCCAGATTGTTGGGGGCAATATGCTGACTCCCTGTAAACCGCTTAGAGAGGCCTGAAAGGCCTATGAAGCGGTATATAAGTCTACTGCTATTGCTATTGCTATTGCTATAAAACCTATTCTGTTACAGATAGGATTTAGAGGCTGAGACGTTTAACTATTCCTCCATACTTTGTAATTACTCGCAGGCAGAAAAGTAGTATATTGGGGAAAGGGAAACTGGACATTTTATGCCATTATACGTTAGTTTTCAGCGTGCAAAGTATCAGACCAATGTAGAGGCAGCTATGAGAAGTGATTATGTTTATGCATATCTGCAAATTGAAGTCTTCTGGAAGGTCTTGCTATCCCTTGAAGAAAGCAAGGTAGCGTTTCAAAAGGAACTTTTATCGGAAGATAGTGATAGCAAGGAGAATAGGCAGGATCTAAAGTTCTGGGGCAAAAACAAAAGGTTAGGTTAAAAGTTATTCGTCAAAACCCCACTCCACCGCTCAGTCCGACGTGAGCCAATCCCCAGGTGTGAAGTTGTTGTGAGAACTCCAAGTTATTGTGAGAACCTCAAGCTGAGAAGATAAGAAGCTGGACTCTCCTCTCTTCGGAGCTGGGACAAAACAGATGGCCCCAGGCTCATCCCTCCCACTCCCAGGAAGTTACAACAAAGTGAATAAGGACCAAAGCAAGTGACAGAGCATAAAAATACCAAGGCTCCCCCCTCTAGGCTGAATGGCAGCATCCCAATAGGGATCTATGGGGACCTGACATCTCCAGAGCATTTTCTGTAATGGAGAAGTACTAGGCTTTAAGGCCTGATGATATATATATGGCCTTTTATCAGTCTGGGCTTCTTACATTGCTAAGAAGAACGTGGTAAAATGCCCCTATGAGAGAGGGAGCACTACCAGCTTCTTTGAAAGAGTCATTAATTAGTCTACTCCTGAAAAATAAGGCAAATTAAGAAGCAGCAGGTCGTCCTTTCACATCCTATTGGTTAAATACTCGTGGATCATGTCCAAATTGTTTGGGATGCAACCAGTTTTCTATATCAACTCCATCCAATTTCTTTGGAAGAAACTCAAAAAATACTCACCTTAAGAAGCTGCTTATCCCTTCTGGATAATTATATTAGAGAAAGCTCTATCTTCACTTACAATAGCAGAGTTGGAAGGGACTTTGGAGGTCCTCTAGTCCAATCCCCTGCTTAGGCAGGAAACCCTACACCATTTCAGACAAATGGCTATCCAACATCTTCTTAAAGACTTCCAGTGTTGGGGCATTCACAACTTCTGGAGGCAAGCTGTTCCACTGATTAATTGTTCTAATTGTCAGGCAATTTCTCCTCAGTTCTAAGTTGCTTCTCTCCTTGATTAGTTTCCACCCATGGCTTCTTGTTCTACCCTCAGGTGCCTTGGAGAATAGTTTGACTCCCTCTTCTTTGTGGCAACCCCTGAGATATTGGAACACTGCTATCATGTCTCCCGTAGTCCTTTTTTTCATTAAACTAGATATACCCAGTTCCTGCAACTGTTCTCCATGTGTTTTAGTCTCCAGTCCCCTAATCATCTTTGTTGCTCTTCTCTGCACTCTTTCTAGAGTCTCCACATCTTTTCTACATCATGGCGACCAAAACTGAATGCCGTATTCCAAGTGTGGCCTTGCCAAGGCCTTATAAAGTGGTATTAAGACTTCACGTGATCTTGATTCTATCCCTCTGTTTATGTAGCCTAGAACTGTGTTGGCTTTTTTGGCAGCTGCTGCACACGGCTGGCTCCTATTTAAATGGTTGCCAATAGGACTCCAAGATCCCTCTCACAGTTACTACTATTGAGCAAGGTACCACCTATACTGTACCTGTGCATTTCGTTTTTCTTGCCTAAATGTAGAACCTTACTCTTTTCACCATTGAATTTCATTTTTTCTTCTTCTCCTTCTTGACCTCTTGGTTTCCCTTTGCTTTCTTTTGAATGTGTCCCTGTTACTTAACTATATTGTTAATACTCGTATTCAGCGTGTTGAATTTGTATTTTACCGATAAAGAAATAACGGGAGACTAGTATAGATCTATTTCAAGCTATTTACCTCTCGTCAACTAGCCGTGCCCTTTCCAGGATTCGAACTCTTATTCAGCATTAACTAAACAGTGATGGGAGAAATTACAGGTAGTCCTTGACTTGCAACAGTTCGCTTAATGACCGTTCTAACTTACAACAGCACTGAAAAAAGCGACCTATGACCGTTGTTCACATTTATAACTGTAGCAGCATCTCTGTGGACGCATGATCAAAATTCAGAGGCTTGGCAGCTGACTCATACTTATGACGATTGTAGCACCCCCGGGGTAACGTGATCACCTTTTCCGACCTTCTGACAAGCAAAACACAGTGGGGAAACCAGATTCACTTAACAACCGTGTTATTAACTTAACATCTGTAGTGATTGACTTAATAACCGTGGCAAGCAAGTTTGTAAAATGGGGCAAAATTCACTGAACAAAGTCTCGCTTAACAATAGAAATTTGGGGGTCAATTGTGATCGTAAGTCGAGGACTACCTGTATTCTTCCATCCTTCAAAGCAATGGGAAAGAGGTTGTGTGGACTAATGTGGAAAATGGATGATACCTAGATAGAATATGAGAAAAAGTTACTCTTTTTAAAAAAAAATAGCAATAGCAATAGCAATTAGATTTATATACCGCTTCATAGGGCTTTCAGCCCTCTCTAAGCGGTTTACAGAGTCAGCATATTGCCCCCAACAACAATCTGGGTCCTCATTTCACCCACCTCGGAAGGATGGAAGGCTGAGTCAACCCTGAGCCGGTGAGATTTGAACCGCCGAACTGCCGAACTAGCAGTCAGCTGAAGTGGCCTGCAGTACTGCACTCTACCCACTGCGCCAAAAAGGAGAGAGTGAATTCCTTGCTTGACCAGAGCCATTGTATCTGCTCTTCTTCCATGCTTTGCATAATGTGGTTCACCTTTAAAGAGAATACAGATAGACCTCAACTTAACAACCATAATTGGGACCAGAATTTCTGGTGTTAAGCAAGGTGGTTTTTAAGGTGATTTTATGACCCTTTTTTCTACAGTTGCCAAGCAAATCAGCCCGGCTTCCCCCGTTGATTTTGCTTGTTGGAAGCCAGATGGAAAGGTCACAAATGATGGTCACATGAGCCTGAGATGATGCAAGCGTTGTAAATATATGCCGGTTGCCAAGCGCCTGGATTTTGATCACGTGATCTTGGGAACGCTCTGAAGGCTGCAAGTGCAGGAACTGGTCATAAATCACTGTTTAGGTGCCACTGTAACTTTGAATGGTCTCTAAACAAATAGTCCTCCGAGTCCCCCTCCGAGTCCCATCAGCCAGTCAATGTCGACTGGCAACCACGCGGAGGAGAGCCTTCTCTGTGGCAGCTCCGACCCTCTGGAACGAACTCCCCGTGGAGATTCGTACCCTCACCACCCTCCATACCTTCCGCATTGCCCTTAAAACCTGGCTGTCCCGACAGGCCTGGGGTTAAAGACCTTTACCCTACCCGAATAGTATGAATGTTGTGCTTTTAACGATGTATTGTCCTATATGTAACTTGGTTTGTCCTCCCCTCCCCTTGAACTGTGAGCCGCCCTGAGTCCCCCCAGGGAAAAGGGCGGCATACAAATATTAATAAATACCAAAAAAATACCAAATAGTTGTAAGTTGAGGTTTACGTGTAGCGTGACAAATATGTACATGTTCTATAAAAGTCAAAAGCTTAAGGGGAAAGCTTACCAAAGGTAAATCCACCCCATTTTTTTTCGTTTTGCATTTCTGCACAGGACACAAATGGTGACAGAAGGTACCAGAAAGTTTTATAGCAATAGCCATAGCACTCAAGACTTATTATACCACTTCATAGTGCTTTACAGCCCTCTCTAAGCGGCTTTAGAGTCAGCATATTGCCCCCAACAATCTGGGGCCTCATTTGACTGACATCGGAAGGATGAAAGTTTGAGTCAGCCTTGAGCCGATCAGGATCGAACTCCTGGCAGTGAGCAGAATTAGCCTGCAATACTGCATTCCAACCACTGTGCCACCAGGGCTCTTGTGCTTCTCTCGACCTGGCAAAAAATCAGCTGTCCTTTCTCTTTGCAGGCTGACATGCAGAGCTGGGAAGAACAGAGTCAAGGAGCCATTTACACCGTAGAATATGCCTGCAGGTGACTGCCCTTAAAAACTCATTTAATATATACTAATATATGTTTAAAGGTTGACACATATGCAACTATTAAAAATGGGGGTGGGGGAAAATGGTGGAAGAGGGAATTTAAGATGTAACTACAGAACTGGGTTCGCTGTAACGCCATCCCGAAAATACTCTGGATTAAAGATGTAAATATAACAACGAAAAGGAGGAATGGAGAGAGGAGTAGAGGGAAGGGTAGGAAGAAGAGAGGAGAAAGGAGAGGGAAAGAAGAAAGGGGAAAGGAGAGGAAGACATGGAGGGGAGTAAGAGTAAGAGAGAGGGGAGGAAAGGGAAGAAGAGGGGAGGGTTTGTGGAAAGGAAGGGGAAGTAGAGAAGGGAAAGGAGAGGAGGAAAGAAGAAAGAGGAGAGAAAAAGGGAGGGAAGGAAGAAGGAGGAGAGTTGTTATAAAAGCAACCTCAATTATATTTTTAACTTTAGGAGGAGGAAAGACTGTTATAAATATTTAAAAAATAACACATATTATTAATGAGAGTTATGAGATTGTATATTTGTGAATGTGTGTATGAGAAATAAAAAAAACTTTTTTCAAACCCCTCCCCCTCATTTTTAACCATTCTAACCACTGCGCCCCCACGAGAAATACTCTTCTTTCTGTCCCCTTATTCCTGGATTTCTGAGACTGGGACACTCTGGATCCCCCCTTTCCCCAACTCCTGTGACTCTAACCAGGTGCTTTCCCTCCTCTCCAGTGCCATCAAGAACATGAAGGACAGTAGCATGTATTTCAAGAACATCGAAGGGCTCCTGAGACATGCCATTGCCGTCAAAGATCGGTTGAATTCTGCACGGAGGTAGCCCTGGAGATCCAGATCTGGGAAAACTCCATGGCCATCCTCTCTATTTAGGGAGAGAAGCTTCAGATGCCAAGGGGAAGCCGCTCTACACACCAATGCGACCAAGATACGTTTATATTAACCAGTCTCCAGGTTTAATCACTTTGTAACATCAATAATTACTGTTAATTTAACTACAAGCAAAGAACATATATTAGCAATACTTCATTTCCAAGGAAGAAACGCTGTAGCCGAGTTCTTATTGTGTCCTGGTCTTGTACAAGAGCTGGGATGAGACCGGATTGGCTTGGTGGAGTAAGTGGGTGGGGAGAGAATGCACGGAATCCCATTATATCGAGCCAAACTATTGGCCTAAGTAGCTCATGATGGATGGGAAGTTGGTCACATCTCTCCTGAGCCTCCGATGTGCCAGCTCTACTTGGAAATCTCAGATTTTGAACCTCTTCTACTTGCATAACAAGTGTTGTGCCTTTTGTACTGGCTGCCTATTCTTCCAGTTCTACCCGCTCCATCTTCTCCTCTCCTTCCCTTTTTCAAGATGTCCCAAGTGCTTTTCCTTCTGTTCTCACAGACAAAGGGAGATTTTTGCCATCTCCTGCAGGCAATCTTAGATTTAAGATGACCCCCACTACTCCGCCCTACACAAGGGAAGGTTAAAAGAGACAAACCAGGCTACCGAATTCAGCCCCTCCCAGTTCAAGCTCAGTTATGTAGAAGAAGGCTTCCGTTTTCTCCGTCCGACAAATACATATAATGAGATTTCAGAAGGGTAAAGATGTTAACTGGGAATGCAGCCAGTCACTTGTGCTGCAGGGACCAACATCATCCCAAGTTTGACTTCGATTCTTAGCATGCTCATTCTATTTTACACAGAGCTCTTCTCACACTGAACCTAATGGGTTTCTGGTTCTGTATGAAGAGTTGGCCAGACCTCATTTGTGTATCTGGTGAGAGCCCACTTTTCCAAGGACTGCATCAATGCCTTCCATCCACTTTTCATGGTCTCCAAAGCCCCCCCCCCCCAAACTTCAAGGAATGAAAATCAGAGACTCCTCTCTTACCCTTTTGAAGTGGGGATCACAACCCACTGAAAGTGTAGGAATCCATGCAGTTGGATGGATGTCATTAAAAGGAAAAAATCCTCCCCCATTTTCTCAGGGGAAAATGTCCAAAGTACTCGTGACAGCTCCCTACTGTCCCAGCTCTTACCCTTTCCCCAGTGGTGGGATTCAAATTATTTAAAAACCGGTTCTCTGCCCCAATGATTTCTTCCAACAACCAGTTCACCAAACTGCTCAGAAAGTTAACAACCGGTTCTCCCGAAGTGGTGCGAAATGGCTGAATTCCACCACTGCCTTTTCCCTCCCCCCCACAAAATAATAATAATAATAATAATAATAATAATAATAATAATAATAAAAGTCAACCCTAGCCACGGAACAAGTGTCCAGTTAGACCAGGTGACCTCCCGCGATTTGGAATTATGGAATTTATGCTCCTTTTTCAGCAATAGCACAAGGACGTTGAGCTAAGCTTCATATATAGTCCTTGTTATTTATGGTGTGTACTTGCCGGGGTTTTTTTAGTGTCAGGGTTAGGGAAAGTTTTTCGAAATATTCTGTTGATGCTTTAGCGTCAGGAATTTTGCAGGGTAAGTCCAGATAGTGCTTTTCAGCCATTATTATGAGGCTGTGAATTTTCTCTCTTTCCACTCAAGTGGAAAATTCTGTTTGAAATTCTGAGTGCCCTTTGCATATGCGTGTTTCTCCTTGGACAGGCCTTCATTCCATGTTTTTGCTTATGTCAATGTATGGTTAATGGTTCTGACTAACATCACTAAAGGTGTGTCATTCATGACTTGAGGTGAGGTTTGTGTTGCAGGCATTGGCTCTCCTGAATCCTAATCGGTACAGCTTTCGGTACGGCACATGAACGGATTCACAAAATGATATGATGTTGGCGTTCCGTCTTCATCAGGGGTGTTAAACTCAATTTCATTGAGGGCCATTTGACCTCCAGGGGGGGAACTTGGGGAGGGAGTGGCCCGTTCGACATCATTCATGTCGGGTTGCCTGTGGCAGCCCGAGCACTCTGCCAGCAAAACAGGCTTCCGAGCTCTGTTTTTGGCTGCAATGGCCCCCTGCAACTCTCTTTCATTGAGGGCCGCATCAGGGTTGTTTGACCTCCGGGGGGGGGGGGATGGCAGGGGTGTGGCCCACGCGACATCACCCACGCCACAGGCAACCCGAGTGCTCTGCCGGCAAAACAGGCTTCAGAGCTCCGTTTTCGGCTGCAATGGCCTCCTGCAACTCTGTTTCATTGAGGGCCGCATCAGGGTTGTGTTTGACCTCAGTGGGGAGGGGATGGCGGGGGTGTGGCCCACGCGACATCACTCATGCCACAGGCAACCCGAGCGCTCTGCCAGCAAAACAGACTTCCGAGTTCCGTTTTTGGCTGCAATGGCCTCCTGCAACTCTCTTTCATTGAGGGCTGCATCAGGGTTGTGTTTGATCTCGGGGTGGGAGGATGGTGGGGGTGTGGCCCACTCGATGTCACTCGTGTCAGGGTCGCCTGTAGCAGCCCAAGAGCTCTGCCAACAAAAACAGGCTTCCGAGCTCCGTTTTTGGCTGCAATGGCCTCCTGCAACTCTCCTTTATTGAGGGCCGCATCAGGGTTGTGTTTGATGTCGGGGGGGGGGGAGTGTGGCCCACTCGATGTCATTCGTGTCAGGGTCGCCTGTAGCAGCCCAAGAGCTCTGCCAACAAAACCCGGCTTCGAGCTCCGTTTTTGGCTGCAATGGCCTCCTGCAACTCTCTACCAGCGAAAATGGAGCTCGGGGAGGCAGGGGGACATGTTGCCCTCGCAAGCTCCATTTTCGTTGGTAGAAGCACCATGGGCCAGTCCTTCAATTTTTCCAGGGCGGCCCCGGAAATGTAAGCACCCCAAGGGCCAGATCCAGATCCTGGGCTTTGAGTTTGACACCCCTTGGTCTTCACTGTAATCAGAAAATTTATCTAGTCTTCAATTCAGTACAGACAGTCCCCACGTTCAAAGCTATAACGGACTCCCCGAAACTACTTGCAGCCCAGTTTTGAAATTAGGACAGCTGCACATACATACAGCCCCTCTGGTGATGTGATCATGATTTGTACACTTGGCAACCAGCTCACCTTTGCAGCATCCCATGGCGGTGTGACCATGATGGTTTGTTTTGTTTTGTTTTTACAAATTTTGCTACTTTCCAGGACTTCCAGTTTCTGGCAAAAAAAAAAAAAAAAAACCCTCATTGTGTAAAATGTATTAGCTTAATAACACCACCACAAAAAAGTTTAAAAACTCGGTTGGGCCATGTAATGCCTCAAACTTACGATGGTAATTCTGGGCTCAATTATAGTCATAAGTCAAGGACTACCAGCGGTCTCCAACCTTTCCAGCTCAACACACTGGCGGAGGCAGCAGGGGGGTGGGGAAGAGGGCATGGTTACACGTGTGCAGCTTCATGTGTGTGCACTTCAGAGGTGGGTTCCTACCAGTTCGCACCTATTTGGTAGAACCGGTTAGTCAAATCTACCGAACCGGTTAGAAGAGGTTCCACCAGTGGACCCGGAAAGCAGGCCACACCTACAGAAGAGGTTCCAATTTTTTTTGAAACCCACCACTGGTCCTTGGATATGATTATTCTACACTATCATGCTCATATTTATAAAACTGAGTGCCTCTGTGAAAGGTAAGGATGACTGCTGCGTTTGTGGTGCAATCAGAACATTGCGTGTGTTGAAGTTGTTTTAACGCAAACCAAAGATGCCTTTTAAAAAACAAGTTTACATCATATTCTTATGCATGCCAGTGCTGTGTGTGAGGTAATTTACGGTGGTTCTGACAAGTGTTGGCATCTTCATATCCGGTCACATGGGCAGCAAGCCACTTCCATCCGGCCACATGGGCAGCAAGCCACTCCCACAAAGGAGGCCACACCCACAGAGTAGATTCGAACAATTTTTGAAACCCACCACTGGTGCACTTGCCCACCAGTTCCGCAGCCCAGTTCCGAATGGGGTATGGACCAACACGGCTGGGGACCCCTGACCTATACAGCCCACTTTCCTTTACTAGTGTGAGTCCCATGTTATTGTAGCCAGTCTCAATAAAATGTAGTTCTAGTCGCCTTATGGAGCTGATTTTTCTGGTCTGTTCTACCCAGTGGAGCTGACCCTAATCTCCTTTTACAAGGGAATCAAAACACGCTTGTTCCCCACTTCTTACCAATGAATGAGAAAACACATGAAGTTATCAAGCTACTATACTTTTCAGAGTACAAGATGCACCTTCCCCCCCCCCCCCTATAATATAGGGCTGGAAGGGATTTAGAGGTCATCTACTCCAACCCTGTCCAGCAGGACATTGTTAAAGTGAGATCCCGTCTTTTGATCGCCCAGTTACATTACTACATAGCCATGCCCACCTAGTCACATGACCCACCACCACCAAGCCACACCCACATAACCTGTAGCAAAAACATTTAGATTTCACCACTGAGCTGGAGAGAGCAAAACCTGGATGCATGGAGGTGAAACACTATTTTTTTTACTAGTTTTCATCTTCGAAATCTTGGTGTGTCTTATAGATTTAGATTTAGATTTAGATTTAGATTTTATTAATATTTGTAGGCCGCCCTTTTCCCTGAGGGGACTCAGGGTGGCTCACATAAAATCAGGGAGGGGGAATACAAAACAATGACGAAGACACATATAATAAAAGTAATAAGCAACATACATTCATCATTCGGGAGGGGCGGCTATCCTTGTCCCCAGGCCTGATGGGCTAGCCAGTTCTTAAGGGCTGTGCGGAAGGCCTGGACAGTGGCAAGGGTACGAATCTCCACGGGGAGTTCGTTCCAAAGGGTCGGGGCTACTACTGAGAAGGCCCTCCTCCTTGTGGTTGCCAGCCGGCACTGGCTGGCCGATGGAATACGGAGGAGGCCCAACCTGTGAGATCTAATTGGTCGCAGGGAGGTAATTGGCAGAAGGCGGTCTCTCAAGTATCCAGATCCACTACCATGCAGGGCTTTATGGGTGACTAATAGCACCTTGAAGCGCATCCGGAGATCGACAGGTAGCCAACGCAGCTCGCGGAGGATAGGTGTTATGTGGGTGAACCGAGGTGCACCCACAATCACTCGCGCGGCCGCGTTCTGTACTAGCTGAAGTCGCCGGATGCTCCTCAAGGGCAGCCCCATGTAGAGCACATTGCAGTATTCCAGCCTAGAGGTCACAAGGGCCCGAGTGACTGTTGTGAGTGCCTCCCGATTCAGGTAGGGTCGCAACTGGCGCACCAGGCGAACCTGGGCGAATGCCCCCCTGGTCACAGCCGTCAGGTGGTGGTCAAACGATAGCTGTGGATCCAGGAGGACTCCCAAGTTGCGAACCCTCTCTGAGGGGTGTAAAATTTGACCCCCCAGCCTGAGTGATGGAATATTGGTCGAATCTTTGGGAGGAAAACACAACAGCCACTCGGTCTTTTCTGGGTTGAGCACAAGCTTGTTAACCCTCATCCAGTCCATAACGGCCTCAAGGCCTCGGTTCATCACGTCTGCCGCTTCATTGAGTTGGCACGGGGCGGACAGATACAACTGGGTATCGTCCGCATATTGATGGTATCTGATCCCGTGCCTACGGATGATCTCTCCCAGCGGTTTCATGTAGATGTTGAATAGTAGGGGGGATAAGACCGAGCCCTGAGGCACCCCATATGTTAGGGGCCTAGGGGACGATCTCTGCCCCCCCACCAACACCGACTGCGACCTGTCCGAGAGGTAGGAGGAGAACCACCGCAACACGGTGCCTCCCACTCCCACCTCCCGCAGTCGTCGCAGAAGGATACCATGGTCGATGGTATCGAAAGCCGCTGAGAGGTCAAGGAGGACCAGGATGGAGGAATGTCCTCCATCTCTGGCTCTCCAGAGATCATCGGTCAATGCGACCAAAGCGGTTTCTGTGCTGTAACCGGGTCTGAAGCCTGACTGGAAGGGGTCGAGATAGTTTGCTTCCTCCAAGGACCGTTGGAGCTGGAAGGCCACCACCTTCTCAACAACCTTCCCAAGGAAGGGAAGGTTGGAGACTGGGCAATAGTTATTAAGAACAGCTGGATCCAGAGATGGCTTCTTTAGGAGGGGTCTCACCACCGCCGCTTTCAGTGCGGCGGGGAAGTTCCCCTCCCGAAGAGAGGCGGTAACAACCGCCTGGATCCAGCCTCGTGTCACCTCACTGCTGTTAGCAACCAGCCATGAGGGACACGGGTCCAGTACACAGGTGGAGGCACTTACAGCCCTCATGGCCTTGTCCACATCCCCGGGGGTAACATCCTGAAACTCAACCCAGAGATGTTCTACTTGATCCTCTTGTGCCTCGGCTGGAACTGCGGGGATGGAGTCCAAGTCCGACCGAAACCGAGCAATTTTGTCCGCTAAGAATTGGGCATAATCCTCAGCTCTGCCCTGCAAGGGTTCCCCCGCTTCCCTTTTATTTAATAGGGAGCGGGTTATCCTAAACAGGGCGGCTGGGCGGGACTCAGCGGACGCAACCAAGGTGGCTATGTGAGATCTTTTCGCTGCCCTAAGTGCCCTGGTGTATTCCTTGGTGCAGGTGGTTACCATTGCTCGGTTTGATTCGGACTTATCGGACCTCCATCGGTGCTCTAGGCATCTCCTCCGGCGCTTCATCTCCCGGAGTTCCTCGGTGAACCAAGGAGGTCTCCGGGATCCGCCGCCTCGGAGGGGCCGTAGTGGCGCAATCCGGTCGAGGGCCTCCGATGCTGCCGAGTGCCAAGCAGCAACCAGAGTCTCTACCGGACTGTGGGCGAAAGTATCAGGAATAACCCCAAGCTCCGTCTGGAACCTTAACGGTTCCATAAGTCGCCTGGGGCGGAACCACCTGGTCGGTTCCTCCTCCCTACAGTGGGGGTTTGGCCTCCGGAAGTCGAGCCTCAGTAGGCAGTGGTCTGACCACGACAGGGGTATGATGTCGTTACCCCTCAGACCAAGGTCATAAATCCACTGCTCCGAGAGGAATACGAGGTCGAGCATGTGACCCGCCGAATGGGTTGGGCCCCGAATTACTTGGGTCAAGCCCATGGCTGTCATGGAAGCCATGAACTCCTGCGCCCCATCAGAGTTTTCGCCGAGCGACGGCAAATTAAAGTCCCCCAGGACCATCAACCTAGGGAACTCAATTGCCAGCTCGGCTACCGACTCGAGGAGCGAGGGGAGGGCTGCTGCAACGCTGTTGGGAGGCAGGTACGTTAACAGCAAACCCACTTGACCCTTGAGGTCCAACTTTATCAACAGAGACTCACACCCGACAAGCTCCGGAGCAGGGACCCTACGAGGAACTAACGACTCCCGGATAACGACGGCCACACCCCCACCCCTTCCCTGGGCTCTCGGCTGGTGCAGCACCTGAAATCCTTCTGGGCACAGCTCTACAAGGGGGACTCCTCCCTCTGGGCCCAGCCAGGTTTCAGTAATACATGCCAGGTCTGCCCTCTCGTCTAAAATTAAGTCCCGGACAAGAGGAGCTTTATGTACCACAGACCTGGCATTTAGCGACAACAGCCTGAGTCCAGGGTCCTGATCACTTGCGTCATCTGGTCTCGGAGTGGGACTCATAGGGCCGGAAGGAGGGATCTCTGTAATGTAGCGAACCCTCCTTCCCCGATAATGGCCTGCCCTAAAGTCCCCGCCGTATCTGCCCCTCCCTGTTACAACCGTAATACCCCGACCCGAAAAATAGGGTATAATACCTTGTTTTTCGACGTATAAGACTCACCTTTTTCCCTCAAAAAAGAGGCTGAAAATCTGGGTGCGTCTTATACACTGAATATAGCATTTTTTGCCTGCCAAAACTCCGCCCCATTTGCAAAAATGGCCATGCAGAGCCTTTAGGAGCCTTGCAGAGTGCTCCTGGGGGCTGGGGAGGGCAGAAATGAATGAAAAATGGGCCGTTTTTTGCTCAAACTTGCCCCCCCCCCAGTCCCCAGGAGCACTCTATAAGCCTCCTAAATGCTATTCATGCCTTTTTGACAAAACAGGCCCATTTTTGCTCGTTTGGGGAGGGGCACACACCCCCCCCAGGAGCACTCTACAAGCCTCCTAAAGGCTATTCATGCCCCTTTTGGGGGGGGGGAAACGGGCCCATTTTCGCAAAAAATGGGTTGTTTTTGGGAAGCCTGCAGAGTACAAAAACTTTTTTAAAAATTTGCCTCTTCAAAATCTGCATCTTATACTCCAAAAAATACGGTAGTAAGTATTCCTTCCAAGTGTTCCTTCCAAGCAAAGGTCAACGGTGGTCAGGATCTCCTCACTTTCTGAAATTTCACACCAAGGTCGAATCTTTGCCTGACCTCGCAGGTTTGCGAGACAGGATTTTCTTCATTTCCTGCCTCACCCCGTGGCTCAACAGAAGGCCGGACTCCGCCGAAAGTGTCCGGTGCATCCTGGGGATGCTGCTACCGCCCTCTTGCTCCAGGGTCGCTGCAACACTGTCCACGGATGTGACGTTGGTGCTACTCTCTGGAGTGGTTTGGTGTTCTACGTAGGACAGGTATGAAACCTCCGGATGAGTTTCCAGACGTGACTGTAAAGAGGTCACCTTTGCGCCATCGCTCGGAGGAACGACGGCTGGGATTTCGACGTTCTGGGCCGAGTCGTTCTCGTAAAGATTGTGCGGAAGTTCCCCTGGGCTCCGCCTGGAAGCCCGGACGAGCGCGTGAATCACCGTAATGAACAAGACGACAATCCCAGAGGAGAAGATACAAGCACAGGTGATCCCTGTTTCTGTCTCGAATGCCATCATCACGTAGATCGAGAGGGCTGGAGGGCAAGCAGAGAGGGAAGATGAAATTAGAATAGAATAACAGGAAGGGACCTTGGAGGTCTTCTAGACCAACCTCCTGCTTAGACAGGAAATCCTGTACCACTTCAGACAAATGGTTATCCGACATCATCTTAAAAGTGTTGGGGCATTCACAACTTCTGGAGGCAACTTCTGTTCCACTGATTAATTGTTCTAACTGTCAGGAAATTTCTCCTCAGTTCTAAGTTGCTTCTCTCCTTGATTGGTTTCCATCCATTGCTTCTTGTTCTACCCTCAGGTGCCTTGGAGAATAGCTGGACTCCCTCTTCTTTGTGGCAACCCCTGAGATATTGGAACACAGCTATCATGTCTCCCCTAGTCCTTCTTTCTATTAAACTAGACATACCCAGTTCCTGCAACCGTTCTTCATATGTTTTAGTCTCCAGTCCCCTAATCATCTTTGTTGCTCTTCTCTGCACTCTTTCTAGAGTCTCCACATCTTTTCTACATCGTGGCGGCCAAAGCTGAATTCAGTATTCCAAGTGTGGCCTTACCAAGGCATTATAAAGTGGCATTAACCCTTCACTTTCTGCCATTAGAGTGGTATTATCTGTGTCAGAGTTCCAAATAGCGTCCAAAATTAAATCAGAGTCTGAGGTAAAGGGTTCCTCAAAGTTCCAGTTTATTAAGAAAGCCATGTTGGCACATCTGGGAAAATGTGAATGTGGCCAATATATCAAGAGCCAGTTTGATTAGAACAGAATAGAATAAATTAGAATAGAATAGAATAGAATAGAATAGAATAGAATAGAATAGAATAGAATAGAAGAGTTGGAAGGGACCTTGGAGGTCTTCTAGTCCTACGCCCTGCCTAGGCAGGAAACCCTATACCACTTCAGACAAATGGCTATCCAACATCTTCTTTAAAACTTCCAGCTGGGGTTCAAAGATGAACCGTCCAATTCCTTCGGAATAGAGGAATTTCAGGAATAGTCTTCTCACTGCTAAGCCCCGCCTTTTTCCAATCGGCTATCCAACATCTTAAAGACTTTAGTTTAGTTTAGTTTAGTTTAAAGTTTATTTATAGGCCGCCCTTTTCCCTGGGGGGGACTCAGGGCGGCTTACAACTCATGGGGAAGGGGATACAAACAGTGACACATAAGAACAATACATAATTAAAATAGAACACAACATTCATACCATTCGGGTGGGGGTGAATTACAAACTTTAACCCCAGGCCTGACGGGATAGCCAGATTTTAAGGGCTGTGCGGAAGGTCTGGAGGGTGGTGAGGGTACGAATCTCCACGGGGAGATCGTTCCAAAGGGTCGGAGCTACTACCGAGAAGGCTCTCCTCCGCGTAGTTGCCAGTCGACACTGACTGGCAGATGGGACTCGGAGGAGGCCTAATCTATGTGATCTAATTGGTCGCGAGGAGGTAATTGGCAGGAGGCGGTCTCTCAAGTATCCAGATCCACTACCATGAAGGGCTTTATGGGTGGTAAGTAGCACCTTGAAGCGCACCCGGAGATCGACAGGTAGCCAGCGCAGCTCGCGGAGGATAGGTGTTATGTGGGTGAACCGAGGTGCACCCACTATCGCTCGCGCGGCCGCATTCTGAACTAGCTGAAGTCGCCGGATGCTCTTCAAGGGCAGCCCCATGTAGAGCACGTTGCAGTATTCCAGCCTAGAGGTCACAAGGGCACGAGTGACTGTTGTGAGAGCCTCCCAGTTCAGGTAGGGTCGCAACTGGTGCACCAGGCGAACCTGGCCAAATGCCCCCCTGGTCACAGCTGACAAATGGTGGTCAAATGTCAGCTGTGGGTCCAGGAGGACTCCCAAGTTGCGAACCCTGTCTGAGGGGTGTAGTGTTTGACCCCCCAGCCTGAGTGATGGAACACTTGCCAAATTAGTGGGAGGGAAACACAACAGCCACTCGGTCTTATCCGGGTTGAGCACAAGCTTGTTAGCCCTCATCCAGTCCCTAACAGCCTCAAGGCCCCGGTTCATCACGTCCACCGCTTCATTGAGTTGGCACAGGGCGGACAGATACAACTGGGTATCGTCCGCATATTGATGGTATCTTATCCCGTGCCGTCAAATGATCTCGCCCAGCGGTTTCATGTAGATGTTGAAAAGTAGGGGGGATAAGACCGAACCCTGCGGCACCCCATATGTTAGGGGCCTTGGGGTCGATCTCTGCTCTCCAACTAACACCGACTGCGACCTGTCCGAGAGGTAGGAGGAGAACCACTGCAAAACAGTGCCTCCCACCCCCACCTCCCACAGTCGTCGCAGAAGGATACCATGGTCGATGGTATCGAAAGCTGCTGAGAGGTCAAGGAGAACCAGAATGGAGGCGTAGCCTCCATCCCTGGCTCTCCAGAGGTCATCGGTCAATGCGACCAAAGCAGTTTCTGTGCTGTAACCAGGCCTGAAGCCGGACTGGAATGGGTCGAGATAACTAATTTCCTCCAAGGACCGCTGGAGCTGGGAGGCCACCACCTTCTCAACAACCTTCCCCACAAAGGGGAGGTTGGAGACTGGATGATAATTGTTAAGAACGGCTGGATCCAAAGATGGCTTCTTCAGGAGGGGTCTCACCACCGCCGCTTTAAGTGCGGAGGGAAAGACCCCCTCCCGAAGAGAGGCGGTAACAATCGCCTGGATCCAGCCCCGTGTCACCTCCCTGCTGTTAGCAACCAGCCAGGAGGGGCACGGGACTTCCAGTGTTGGGGCATTCACAACTTCTGGAGGCAAGCTGTTCCACTGATTAATTGTTCTAACTGTCAGGAAATTTCTCCTCAGTTCCAAGTTGCTTCTCTCCTTGATTAGTTTCCACCCATTGTTCTTGTTCTACCCTCAGGTGCCTTGGAGAATAGTTTGACTCCCTCTTCTTTGTGGCAACCCCTGAGATATTGGAAGACTGCTATCATCTCTCCCCTAGTCCTTCTTTTCATTGTTAAATTGTTAACCACCACCAACGCTTAAAACAGCCTACAAAGGAATTGGGTATTAACCAAATTTGTGTCTTCCATACAAGATGCTAAGAATTGGATTCCCTCAACACACTGACTCGCAATTGTCCCATCCATAAGCATGCTGAAAAAGGCTTGGCCTATACCCGTGATGGTGAACCTATGGCTTTGTGGGCCACGGGGGGGGGGGGCACTCAGAGCCCGCTCTGCAGGCACCTGAGCTGTCTGCCCCGCTCAGCTCCACTGTGCATGTGAGCACGCCTCCTGCCGGTCAGCTGGTTTTTGGGTCTCTGCCACACATGTGCAGGTTCATGCATGGGGGCATGAGGGCGTGCGCATGGGCTGGGGAGCTCGGGGGCCAGGGGGCACACAGGATTGCATGTGCATGCGTGGGACAGGACCTGCGGGGGGGGGCACCCACGTTGCATTAAGGGCGTGCATCATGCACATGCTTTTGTCCCTTGGCGACAAAAAGGTTAGCAATCACTGGCCTATGCAGGGGTTCTCGACTTACAACGGTTGATTTAGTGACCATTCACAAAGTTACAACTGCAATGGAAAAAGGGACATGGCCATTTTTCACGCTTATGACCATTGCAGCATCGCCATGGTCACACGATCAAAATTCGGGCGCTTGGCAACTGGTTCATATTTATAACGGTTGCAGGGGTGATGTGATCTGCTTTTGTGACCTTCTGGTCAGCAAAGTCAATGGCGAAACCAGATCCACTTAACAACCATGTTACTAATTTAACAACTGCCATGACCGCCCGGAGTCCTTCGGGATTGGGCGGCATATAAATTTTAATAATAAATAAATAAATAAATAAATAATGATTCACTTAACAGTGGTGGCAAGAAAGGGCGTAGAATGGGACAAGACTCATTTAACAAATGTTTCACTTAGCAACATCAATTTTGGGGTGAATCGTGGTCATATGTCTAGGATTACCTGTTCGCTCTATTGCAATTTCTTTTATTTTGAATTAAACCACCCAATAGCCGGAACTCTCTGTGCAGTTTATAATAAAACACTCTAAAAAATTCCACTCTAAATTCGACAATAGGGCTGTCGAAAAACAGCCCTACAGCCAAACTGGAAGTCCGTTTCCAAATTTCTCATTTGCCCGTAGGGCCAGTTTTTCGCACTCCGGACACTTCAAGCGAAGCTCCTGAAGCCTCCAGAGGGCCTCGAGGCAGGGGGGAGGCTGTTTTCGCCCACCCCAGGCTCCTAGAAAGGAAGCCTCCGGAGGGCAAAAAACGGCCGCAAAAGAAGGCTGAAGTCAGCTGGCCCTCACTCATGCACACTGCAGCTGACAGGGCAACTATAAATTAAAATAGATTGGCTGCTTTTGTAACTTCTCTTCCTACCATTCCTTTATGTCTAATTTGTTTTTAAAGAATGGTTCTGAGAAGTCATATGGATGGGAGGTTTTATTTCCTTCTCAAACATAAGTTTCAAACCGCTTTTTGAACATTTCTTCTAGGAAAGGACAAGCAAAGGAAGGCAGAAAGGGAAAAGAGAAACGACTCACCTGATAGGTAGGCTAAAACGGCGCAGCAAAATACACCAACAGCCACATGTCTCACTTTTCGACTCTCCAACAGGAACCAGTCGCCTCTGTGACATAAGAACAGTATATATTTTTGATCATTTTTGTCTGCAAAGTAGACCGATCCCTGCTCCAAACATCTCATATGCAAACCTACTGTAATGTTGATAAACTTACATTTTGCCCTAAAATACAGAGTGCCTTCAACATACCAACCTTCTTTCTTTTTTAAGTTTTTTTTTTTTTAAGGATGAACATTCCATCTTTCCTTAAACAGTGTGTCCTCTGCATACAAATATCTCTGTGCAATAACCATCAAAATTTACATCATTCACATTGATGTTAATTCCCTAATCTTAAAATTATAGCATATTAAACAGTTGAACAGACCCTGTTTCACCGAAAATAAGACCTCCCCAGATAATAAGCCCTCCCCAAAAATATTGCAACACAGCAGCAGCCATGAGGTGCCCACGCTCTCCGCCTCCTGCACCTCAAAAATAATAAGACCTCCCCAAAAATAAGGCCAAGGGCTTATTTGGGGAGTCAAAAAAAAATAAGACTGTCTTATTTTTTGGAAAACAGGACAGTAAAATCTGTTTGTTTTTCCCTCTTAACATATCTTCTAATAAAAATGTGATAATAATATTTAGCATCATAATCCTTGTCATCATAATACTAACAGTTATCATATTGTTTATATCTCTATCTTAACATATTTTCTGCTGTTCTTTAATCCCCTCATTTTATTTCCAACTTCCATTTTTATTCTCTAACCATTGATAAAATAATTTCCCATATCATATAATATTCAGTTTGTTCTTTCTCCTTAATTGTCAGTGTTGATCTGTTCATTTCTGCACATTCTAATATTTTCCTACCGGTAATCACAAACCAATTTTCAATAGGGGCCATTCTAAGTTAACAACGGTACTGAAAAAAGTGACTTACAACCGTTTTTCACCCTTAACAACACCCAAACAACTGTTTTTCACCCTTAACAGCAGGAAACCCATGGTCAAAATTTCAGCCCTTGGCAACTGGCCTGTATTTACGATGGTTGCAGCATCCAAGGGTCATGTGATCACTATTTATGACTTCCCCAGCTGGCTTTTTGACAAGCAGAGTCAGAATTTGCTTAATCTTGTGATTTACTTAGCAACCATGATTTGGTTAATGACCATAACACCAAAAAAAGTTGTAAAATTGGGGGAAGCTCACTCAACCACCACCCCGCTTAGCAACAGACGTTCCGATCCCAATTATGGTCATAAGTCAAGGACTCCTTGTACTGATTGCCGTCAGCAAAATGTGAACAGCGCAAAAAGCAATATGTTGGAGCTGCCAAAGGTTTGAGGAAGCAAGCCATCAACTCTTTGAAATAACTCCTTTGTCAGCTCAAACTCAAAAACAAATGGCTTTTTATTAATGTCCGACCCATTTCTTTGAATGAAACAGCTCTTCTAAACTCTTCCTTCGGCCAGAGCTGTTGTTTTGTTGGAGTTTTGTTGCAGTTCTCTTCAACACGCAGGAATTCAAGCAGTTACTGGGGAGCAAGAATGTGGAGCATTGGTGGGAAAGGGGCAGTTGGTTACCAGAATTGAAACTTCAGCTTCACAGGGAGCCTAAGTCCATGGGATGGGGATGGAGCACGCGCAGGGTGGGGGTGGGGGGATGGAATCACTGCCTGTCTTTTGGGGGGGAGGGAAGGAAGGGGGAAGGAAAAAGAAGGAGGGAAAGGGAAAATGGGAAGGAGGGCGAGGGAAAGGAGGAAGGGAAGGGAAGAGGGAAAGGAAAGAGGAATGGGAAAAGGAAAGGAAAAGGAGGAAGGGAAGGTGGAAAGGAAAGGGAAAAGGGAAAATGGGAAGGAGGGCGGGGGAAAGGAGGAAGAGAAGAGGGAAAGGAAAGAGGAATGGAAAAATGAAAAGGAGGAAGGGAAGAGGGAAAGGAAAGGGAAAAGAAGGAGGGAGAGTGAAAGGAAAGGAAAAGGAGGAAGGGAAGAGGGAAAGAAAAGGGAAAAGAAGGAGAGTGAAAGGAAAAGAAAGGAGGGAGGGAAAAGGGAAAGAAAAGGGAAAAGAAGGAGGGAGTGAAAAGAAAAGGAGGAAGAGAACAGGAAAAAGGAGGGAGAGTAAAAGGAAAGGAAAAACAGGAAGGGAACAGGGAAAGAAAAGGGAAAAGAAGGAGGGAGAGTGAAAGGAAAAGGAGGAAGGGAAGAGGGAAAGGGAGATGAGAAGGAAGAAGAGGGAGGGAAAGGGGGAAGGGAAAATGATAAGGAAGGAGAGGGAGAGGAAAGAGAGGAAGGGAAGAGGGAAAAAGAGAAAGAGGGAGAGGGAAAGGAAAAGAATTGAATGTGGATTATGGGACAGAGAGAGAAGAGAAGGGAAGGGAGATGAGATGGGAGGTGGAATCCAGAAAGAACATTTGAAGTTTTAATTCAGAATCACCACAGCAACTTAGGAAAAATGGAGGAGCTGAGATGAAAGCATAATGAATACAGTGAATGCCAGTAGGCTGGATTCCAAAATTGCTCATTAAAATGGAATTTCACTTTATAAAGGCTGGCACATGGATGTGGTTGGTGTGTATTACATTTTGCCATTTTGCACAAGAACGTGATCAATGCCTCAAAACTGATGTGAGCCTGGAGCAAAACTCTAGAATGGGGAAACTTATGCAAACATTATTTTCCTATGATTCTGTTGCAGTTTTAATAAATTTTGTCGACCTTGGAAGTATCTAAATATTAACTACAAGCATCCTAGAGCCTTCATGGGTTTGCACATGTTAGATTAGCCAAACATGGATTGTAGTTCAACATGTTGTGTGAATCAGACTATTATAGTAAGCCTTACTCAGGTTCCTTTGTTTAGGTACAGGTTTTAATATAAAAACAAACACTCTGTTTTTTTTTAACCCTCCTTCAGTGTATGATGTGAACCCAGCCTTTATGTGGCTTAGCTCAATCAAAATCAAAGCCAAAAGAAAGACTTTAAATTATGTCAAGCCCAAAAGGCAACAGAATTAAGATATCTGTTTAATTCGATTCACCTTTGGATCGATTTTCTACTGTGGTGTTTCTCAACTTCAGCCATTTTAAGATTGTGTGGACTTCAATTCCCAGAATTCCCCAACCAGCTTGTTCATTGCAGAATACTCTGGGAATTGGAGTCATCTTAAAGCTATCAAGATTGAGAAATCAGTATTTTCTAGGCAGATAAAGAAACATCTGCAAGAAAATGACCAAGTGGTTGGTTCCTACCAGTTCGCACCTATTCGGTAGAACCGGTTCGTCAAATCTACCGAACCGGTTAGAAGAGGTTCCACCAGTGGACCCGGAAAGCAGGCCACACCTACAGAAGAGGTTCCAAAATTTTTTGAAACCCACCACTGGTCCTCGGATATGATTATTCTACACTATCATGCTCATATTTATAAAACTCAGGGCCTCTGTGAAAGGTAAGGATGACTATTGCATTTGTGGTGCAATCAGAACATTGCGTGTGTTGAAGTTGTTTTAACGCAAACCAAAGATGCCTTTTAAAAAACAAGTTTACATCATATTCTGATGCATGCCAGGGCTGTGTGTGAGGTAATTTAAGGTGGTTCTGACAAGTGTCGTCGGCATCTTCATATCCGGTCACATGGGCGGCAAGCCACTCCCATCTGGTCACATGGGCAGCAAGCCACTCCCACAAAGGAGGCCACACCCACAGAGTAGGTTCAAACAATTTTTGAAACCCACCACTGAAGTCAACCCACAGCCCAATTATAAATTAGATATATTCTCGCAAAGGTGAAAGTTTCCCTTCCACACATGTGCTAGTCGTTTCTGACTCTAGGGGGCGGTTTTCATCTCCATTTCAAAACCGAAGAGCCAGCGCTGCCCAAAGACCGTGGTCATGTGGTCGGCATGACTAAATGCCGAAGACGCACAGAATGCAATTACACAAAGGTTACCTATTTTTCTACTTGCATTTTTACATGCTTTTGAACTCCTAGGTTGGCAGAAGCTGGGACAAGTCACGGAAGCTCACTCCATGACTCAGCGCTAGGGATATATTCTCTACTATCAGACTAATGCTCCAAAATCTTGATTTCACCCTTGCATACTTTTATCTTTTTCCTGTATTTATGTAATATATATATATATATATATATATATATATATATATATATATATATATATATATATATATATATATATATATATATATATATATATATATATATATCCACTCATCTTATAACCAACTCGGGGTGACTCCCAATCATTGGTTTAGATCGGATTAAATAAAATTCAAAGGTCGTTAGTATATCTTGATTGACAGCATATAGGGTGTCAAGAGGAGACTCTAGAAAGAGTGCAGAGAAGAGCAACAAAGATGATTAGGGGATTGGAGACTAAAACATATGAAGAACGGTTGCAGGAACTGGTATGTCTAGTTTAATGAAAAGGAGGACTAGGGGTGATAGCAGTCTTCCAATATCTCAGGGGTTGCCACAAAAAAGAGGGAGTCAAACTATTCTCCAAAGCACCTGAGGGTAGAAAAAGAAGCAATGGGTGGAAACTAATCAAGGAGAGAAGCAACTTAGAACGGAAGAGAAATTTCCTGACAGAACAATTAATCATTGGAACGACTTGCCTCCAGAAGTTGTGAATGCTCCAACACTGGAAGTTTTAAAGAAGATGTTGGATAACCCTTTGTCTGAAGTGGTGTAGGGTTTCCTGCCTAGGCAGGGGGTTAGGCTAGAAGACCTCCAAAGTGCCTTCCAATTCTGTTATTTTATAAGACTATCCAAAGGTATACTACCCCTCAGCAAAGCAGAGGTCAATATACACCTTGGCTTAGCAGAAGAAATGAACCCATGTTACATGCCTCCCCCCCCCCCCTTCAAACCCAGTTCTCGAGAAAAGCCTTCGCGACCCCCGATCGCCTTCCGTCGCTTCGGGGCTCCCTGGGAGAAGAGAGCAGGGACGCCGCTCCGAGGCTTACCGCCCCCGCCCGCCATCGCATACGCACCTCTCGCTGCCCAGCGCGCCCCCCGAGGCCGCGCATCGCTCGGCGCCGCAGTAGCCGTGCAGGAGGCTGAGGAGCAGGCAGCTCAGGCTGAGCACCAAGCCGAGCGAGGCCAGGCCGGCGGCGATCGGGCGCAGGAGCGCGCGGAGCCACGAGCTCAGGTCGCGGTTGCCGCCGGCGCCCCCTTGGATCTGGAAGAGCAGCATCGAGGCCAGCACGGCCACCAAGCCCGAGGCGGTGCCCAAGAGCATCAGCGCGCCCAAGGCGCGGTGCCCGTATTGGGAGAGCATGAGGCCGGGACGGGTCCGGGCCGAGAGGGAACGAAGCGACCGCGGCGAAAAAGTCCGCCTAAAACTTTTTTTCCCCTCTCCAAAGTTGCGTCGAGGCGGCGCTTTTGGAGAGGGCGCGGCCGAAGTGAGCGGCTGCGCGGGGGGGAGGGGGTTGCTGCGGGGGTCTTTGTCGCCGCTGAGCGCCCGGTCCTCGGACCGGCGACCCAATGGAGCCTTGGATCCTATCGTGGGCTTCATCCTCCGCCGCAATAAAAACCCGGTTTGGCCAAACTCCGTCGCTGTGCGCTCAAAGGCAGCGCTGAAAACCAACCACACCGTGGCTTGAGTCGCGCCGAGCCCCCCCCCCCCGAGATGCGTTCAGCCTTTTGGAGCTGTGGTTCCCAATAAAGCTCCACTCAGCTCTTTTTTTTTTTTTACATTATTTAGTTTGTCAAACATGTACAACAGATGTAAATATAAACATGGACATGAACGAAGGAAATGGGTACAAATAAATGGAGACCGTAGAACAGGGACGGTAGCCTAAGAGCTAGTGCGCTTCGGCATGTAATATAAGGTAAAGGTAAAGGTTCTCCTCGCACATATGTGCTAGTCGTTCCTGACTCTAGGGGGCGGTGCTCCTCTCCATTTCAAAGCAAAAGAGCCAGCGCTGTCCAAAGACGTCTCCGTGGTCAAGTGGCTGGCATGACTAAACACCAAAGGCACAATTACCTTCCCACCAAAGGTGGTTCCTATTTTTCTACTTGCATGTTTTACATGCTTTCAAACTGCTAGGTTAGCAGAAGCTGGGACAAGTAACTGGAGCCGCTATGCGGCGCTAGAGATTCGAACCGCCAAACTGATTGACAAGCTCAGCGTCTTAGCCACTGAGCCACCATGCCTGTCCCTTTGCATGTAAAGCATGTTACTAAGTTTTTGATGCCAGGAAAAGATGGATTTATTCTTCTAGCCCTTTAATGCTAGCAGTGTGTATTAACCATTAAGCAAACTAAGCACATGCTTAGGGCACCAGGCCCAAAGGGAGCAAAGTTCAGAAATAAAAAGAAAAAAATGAAGATTTGTACTGTATGTACAAAGAAGAGGCACCAAGATTTGTCAGTGCTTAGAGCACCAGTGAGCCTTAATCCACCACTGAGTGTAAGGAAGCTTCTAATTGGGGCTTATAGCAATAGCACTTAGAGTTATATACCACTTCATAATACTTTACAGCCCTCTCTAAGCGGTTTACAGGGTCAGAATATTTCCCTCAACAATCTGGGTTCTCATTTTACCAACCTCGGAAGGATGGAAGGCTGAGTCAACCTTGAGCCTGGTGAGGATCGAACTTCTGGCTGTGGGCAGAGTTAGCCTGCAATACTTCATTCTAACCAGTGTGCCACCACGGCTCATATACGGGCAGTTCCTCAACATACGACCTCAGTTGAGCACACAATATCAGTGGCTAAGTGAGACATTTGTTAAGAGAGAGTTGCCCCATTTCACGACCTTTCTTGCCACTGTTGTTAAGTGAATCACTGCAGTTGTTGAGTTAAGTCATATGGTTGCTAAGTGAATCTGGCCTCTCCCTTGACTTTGCTTATCAGAAGGTCGCAAAAGGGGATCACATGAGCCCCGAACACTGCAACTGTCGTAAATATGAGTCAGTTGCCAAGCATCTGAATTTTGATCATGTGACCATGGGGACGCTGAAACGGTTAAAAAATGGCCATGTCACTTTTCCCAGAGCTGATGTAAGTTTGAACAGTCACTAAATGAACTGTTGTAAATCAAGGACTGCTTGTACAGGTAGTCTTCTTCTTGGAACAGTGATTTTTTACTACTTTACTTGCGACGGTAATTTAATCTGGAATAACAAGCATTAAAACGGTAGCGGTTGTTAAACAGATCACCAAGTGATCTTGTCTGGTTTTACAATCTCTTGCAGTGGTCATTAAGGAAACATGGCGGTCTTTTAGCAAAACACATTTTCCCCAATGGGCAATTTTTGCTGGAAATCAGAAGAAAACCCCAGTGACATGCAAAAAATTATCATATATTGTGGTTCCACAACTTCTTTTTTTTTATAAAGTTGTTTTCCTTTTCTACAAACATATTATTGTGTGAACAGTGTGGAATCAGGGCTACATTTTAGTACAACTAAAAACACTCTTCATATTTTAACCCAATTAACAATCTTATAGACTTTTAGGAGTAATGCACATATTTTATTGAATTATAATCTTTCCTTAATTATTCAACATTTCAGTATATTATTTTCTTATGCCAATCTCCATATTCTTGATATCACTCCCCTCCTTTTACTACAGATAGGAAACCAATAATCATATTTGTTATGCTTAATTAACTTATATAATTCTAATACTAATACACAAATTTATATTGAATTATAATCTTCTTGATGCATGGACTTCAACTCCCAGAATTCCCCAGGGATGTCCATACATCTTAAAGTTGTTGAGGATAAGAAATATTGTCACAAACTACTTCAAAGGACCTGTTGATAATACTGCTTGCGCGCACACACACACACGCACACACCAACCTCTTTTTTTGGCTAGTGTTTTATTCATTTCACTCTTGGAAGTGTTCATAGTTATGGCAAAACACAGCAATAGCAAATCAGGAAAATGATAAATCTAACTAAATCAAGTTTACACCACCGCAATTTACTCTCTGCCAATCTTTCTCTCCATACTTCCATACGTTTCCTGTTGTTCTTCTCACCTCTCTTCTTCTGAGGAACTCAGCAAGTTCACCTAACCGCAATTTTCTCGGTCTCGACAAACTCATTCTTCCTTTCAAGGCTTCAGTTTGAATCTTATTTATTCTTCTTTATGACCCAACAACGCCCCCCCCCCCAATGAACTTCACTTTACTAGTGGCTTCTTTGTACACAAAGCCACACCCTTCATTTTTCTGCCTTTCTCTTCCAATTTTATGACACACACTTAAATCGAGTTATTTTCATGTTTCTCCCGATGTGCCCATCCCTCATTTCTATGCAACAAAACAGACAAAAATACATTGTCCTTTTTTTTTTGCTTTCTTTATCAAACTTCGAGCAGAAAAGCGGAAAGAAAAATGGATAAATATAGATACTACTGACCTAGAGAACAGGAAACCCAGCGCTTTCAGAAGCAAAGGGGCAGCTGAAGACCTCAATCCTATTCAGGTCTAACAGATAACAGATTAAGAGAGTTGGAAGGGATCTTATAGGTCATCTAGTCCAAACCCCTGCACAAGCAGGAGACCCTACACCATTTCTGACAAATGGCAGTCCAATCTCTTCTTGAAAGTCTCAAGTGATGAAGCTCCCACACCTTCCCAAGGTGAGCTGTTCCATTGGTTGATTATTCTCACTGTCAGACAGTTCCTTCTTATTTCTAGTTGAATTTCTCCTTGGTCAGTTGGTTATGCAATGAATTGAGTACAAGGTATATTCTCTTGTTCTGACATACACACACACCCCGGCCTGTGAATAAACCACAACACAGGCTTGGCTGTTTGCCACTTATTTAATTACTGAGATAACGAATCCTTTAACTGAGGGCCCAGACAACTCACATTCAATAGAATAGCTTGGCAGCAACCCAGATAGTTCAAATGAAGCAACACAGATAATCCAAACGAACAGGCACGGCTAGAATACAGACAGATTTTCTTCACTACTAATTCGAACGGTTGTTTCCTGTAAATGTCCCCTCCCAACACCTCACTTATAAACTCTCTTGGGAGGGACCAAGCCACAACCACCTGTGCTTAATTATCTTCTATGAGTTTGCCTATGGAGTTGCTTTTTCCGTTTCTCAGCCCTTCTCAATCTAGCATCAGGGACAAACTGCCTTTGATGCTCCCCACTGCTCCATGCCTCAGGCACCTCCTGGTGACCAACCAGCCTCTCTGGTCCCTGCTCTGAGTCTGAACCCTGCACAGGATCCTCCACATCTTCCATGGCAGACTCATATGGTTCCTCACTATCCGAGTCCATCAGCAGCTCAACCGGATCCTGCTGGGCCACAACATTCTCTGTAACTTGACATTCTATGATAATCTTGTTGTGCCATTCTTTAGACAAGTTTACAAGTCGTCTTTGACTTACAACCATTTGCTTAGTGACTATTAAAAGTTACAACAGTACTGAAGAAAGTGACTTATGACTAATCTTCACATTTACGACTGTTGTGACATCCCTAGGTTATCGTGATCACATGAATAAAATTTGGACGCTTGGCAACCAGCATGTACTAATGATGGTTACAGTGCCCTGGGGTCATGTGATCATCATTTGCAACCTTCCCAGAAACTTCTGTAAAACAAAATCAAAGGGGAGGGGATTGGATTTGGTTAATGACTGCATGATTAACTTAACAACTGCAATGATTCACTTAACAGCTGTGGGGGGAAATGTAAAATCAGGTGCAATTCACTTGCCAGCTGCCTTGATTTCCAGTGAAAAACTGATCTCAGTTGGCATAATAAATTGAGGACTTTTTGTGTTAGAATCCATTGTTGGGATGTATTTCTACAACTACAGGAGCATTCAACCAGTAGATGGCAGTATTTACAAGTTTGGATCTATGGTATATACTCTATGCTCTTTTGTTTCCTGTTACAGTTATATAGTTGAGCAGTAAAGCACATGGTGACTGTGCCCTTTGTTTGCTCTGTGGTGCTTTATATAAATAGAACCTCTAACATTCTGTAAATCAAATGTATTTATTTATTTATTTCATTTATGCTACCCCTACCCTCTCACCAGAAGATCTCAATATTGTACTGTATCAAGTTCAAGAATACCCTGAAAAAAGGTAACTGCATGGCACCTCCATTCTGTTGCCAATAAAACTGCACATCTGTGTCACTGCCACTGCCAAAGTTGAACTCAACTCAAAAGGGACGTTCTCTGAACTGCATGGATGCATTATTCAAAAAGCCACCTAGAGTCGTTTCAACAATGAGATGGGTGATCATGGGGATGCTGCAATGGTAGTAAGTACAAGGACCTGTCATAAGTCCCATTTTTCAATACTGCTGTAACTTTGAACAGTCACTAAAAATGACTATAAGTTGAAGACTACCTATCTATCCTGCCTTTATCCTGTGGCAACTACTTAGGGCGCCTAGCAAAATGTTAAAAACAAGACCAACAACTAGAAAGTTAAAAGCATAGATTAAAATGAAGACTAAGGTGATTGGTCCCTTTGAACTTTAGTGTTGGAAAAGACTCTTGAGCATACCATCGATAGCCAAGAAAATAAACAAGTAGAACACAGAGCATATCAATCCAGAGTTGATACTAATCAAATTAGGTTAGACAGCATCGCCACCAGATGGATTCGCAACTGGCTGACCAACCTCACTCAATGTGTAGTCCTCAATGGAACTGCATCTACATGGAGGGAAGTATGCAGTGGAGTATCCCAAGGCTCTGTTTTTAGTCCAGTACTCTTCAATATCTTCATCAATGATTTGGAGGAGGGGATAAATGGGGAACTCATCAAATTTGCAGATGACACCAAGCTGGCAGGAATAGCCAACACTCCAGAAGACAGGCTAAAGATACAGAAAGATCTTGACAAACATGAACAAAATCTAACAAAATGAAATTCAATGGTGAACAAAAGTAAGGTTCTACATTTGGGCAAGAAAAACAAAATGCACAGGTACAGTATAGGTGGTGTCTATACCTACAGTATAGGTGGTGCCTTGCTCAATAGTAGTAACTGTGAGAGGGATCTTGGAATCCTAGTGGACAACCATTTAAATATGAGCCAGCAGTGTGCAGCAGCTGCCAAAAAAGCCAACACAGTTCTAGGCTACATAAACAGAGGGATAGAATCAAGATCACGTTAAGTGTTAATACTATTTTTTTTTTTTTACTATTTTATTAAGCATTTATAGGCCGCCCTTTTCCCTGAGGGGACTCAGGGCGGCTTACAATAATAGGGGAGGGGAGTGCGGGACAAAACGCAAAAAGAAAATGTGAATAGAAATAATTAGCAATAAAAAAACCCAACATTCATTCAACATTCGGGAGGGGCGAGAGTAAAGTCTTATCCCCAGGCCTGACGGGATAGCCAGATCTTGAGGGCTGTGCGGAAGGCCTGGACGGTGGTGAGGGTGCGGATCTCCACGGGGAGATTGTTCCATAGCGTCGGAGCTGCAACTGAGAAGGCTCTCCTCCGCGTAGTCGCCAGTCGGCACTGACTGGCGGATGGAATTCAGAGGAGGCCTACTCTATGCGATCTGATGGGACGGAGGGAGGTAATCGGCAGAAGGCAGTCTCTCAAATAGCCAGATCCACTACCATGGAGCGCTTTATAGATGGTAAGAAGGACCTTGAAGTGCACCCGGAGACCAACAGGTAGCCAGCGCAGCTCACGGAGGATCGGTGTTATGTGGGCGAACCGTGGTGCGCCCACAATCACTCGCGCGGCTGCATTTTGGACTAGCTGAAGTCGCCGGATGCTCTTCAAGGGCAGCCCCATGTAGAGCACATTGCAGTATTACCACTTTATAATGCCTTGGTAAGGCCACACTTGGAATACTGCATTCAGTTTTGGTCACCACGATGTAGAAAAGATGTGGAGACTCTAGAAAGAGTGCAGAGAAGAGTAACAAAGATGACTTTGGGACTGGAGGATAAAACTTATGAAGAACGGTGCAAGGAACTGGGTATGTCTAGTTTAATGAAAAGAAGGACGGGGGGAGAGATGATAGCAGTGTCCAAATATCTCAGAGGTTACCAAAAAGAAGAGGGAGTCTCTGTGGCAGCCCCTCAAATATTGGAAGGCTGCTATCATGTCTCCCCTGGTCCTTCTCTTCACTAGACTAGCCATGCCCAGTTCCTGCAACCATTCTTCATATGTTTTAACTTCCAGTCCCCTAATCATCCTGGTTGCTCTTCTCTGCACTTTTTCTAAAGCCTCAACATCTTTTTAATAGTGTGGTGACCAAAACTGATGCAGTACTCTAGGTGTGGCCTTACTATGGCTTTAGAGAGTGGTATTAGTACCTCCCTTGATCTTGATTGTATCCCTCTGTTAATGCAATTTAGGATTGCATTGGCTTTTTTGGCTACCGCTGCACACTGTTGGCTCATATTTAGCTGGTTATCCACTAAGACTCCAAGATCCCTTTCTGTAACAACAAACCTACCTAATCTTCAAAACCCAAAATCAAAGTTTAATTTTTCCCCCACCTCAAACCCAAAATCCAAAAGCAGTTTACAAGTAACAACATTAATTGTGTTCTTTTCTTTAACCAGATCAGTCAATTTAGCGATCTCTGCTGACTCCTTCAACCTTTGCAGCTATTCATCCACTGTAGGAATCAAAGTGCCCTTCCATTTTAAAGCACAAAGTAATCTTGCTGCCATCAACACATATAACATCAAAGTCCCCCACAAAAATTCCACATTTTTGGGTGTATAGAGCAACCCATTCTTTCACCAATGTTTGTACAAACAGTCTGCATGCCTAAGTACTTGATTTTATACCCCTGTGGCCATGGAAGTGATTGGAACACCTGATTCTGATTATTTGGATGGGTGAGCGAATACTTTTGGCAATATAGTGTAAATACAGTGTTATTGTATTTATTGTAGATAATAATTCTAATACTGTAGTTTTGCATCTATCATCCAGCCATTTATACCATTTACTCCACACTTTATAATACTCCGATTCTTCTCTGTCTTTCAATTCCATGGTCAACCTATCCATCTCTGCACACACAAGTACCTTTCTCATTATCATTGCATCTGAAGGGATATTATTCTGTTTCCAATTTTGAGCAAATACAATTCTAGTTGTAGTTAGTATATGTAACATTATATATTGAATTTTTAACACATTTTTTCTCCTAATATCTCCAATAAAAGTAGTTCCGGTTTCAGTTCGATCTTTTGTTCTGTAATTTGTTCCAGCCATTCCTTTACTCTAAGCCAATAATTTCTAGCTTTGATACAGGTCCACCACATATGGTAGAAGATTCCTTGTTTGTGGCTTCATCTCCATCATTCAGGTGAGTGATTTGGAAACATTTTGGGCAAACTTTTAAAGGACACCCTTCTCTCTCACCATGCCCCCCCCACAATTCTTAACAACTGGACAGGTCTCCAATAGGAGAGGAAGTCTTCAATTTTGCACAGGGAAATTTTGCAATCAGCATTTATGTTTTTCTTCAATACTTGGTAAGGTTAACTGGCAAGAAAACATCCATTCAATTTAGAAACAGACAGTTAATCCTGTATTTATAGTTGGGGTTTCTGATTACTCAGGCGGTGATGAAATGGGAAATATTCGGCTTAACAAACCAAGCACTGGGAATTCCTATGCTCGGTCCCTGGGAAGGCATTCAAAAGCAGGCATTGAGCCGATTCAGAAACTCTTTTTCCCACTGGGGTGAGATTACCGCCCTGCATTTCCACTTTAATTATATTACCGTATTCCTAAATTTGCAACAATTCAGCCGGGCCAAAATACACCAGTCTGCATCCTCTTTTTGAATGTGGATATCCTCAGGCCTGGATATTCCACTATCTGGTTGGTCCCAGCTTTGCCCTTTCCAATAACCGTCTTCCACCCCAGCACAGGAAGAAAACCAGACCCTTCCATCAACACGACAGCACCCATGGATGCCCATTCTGTCTCTTGCGTTGGTGGTAGAAGCTGGGTTTCTTCCACCCCAGGGAAATTGAGAAGCTAATTCTGAAAAAAACATAGTTGTCTTTGGCACATGATTCTGTCTGGGCTCTTCATACCAATCGGTCTCCTGGGGATTCTACATCCTACAGTACCAGTCAGGGGAGTAATTGGCAGGGTGTTTTTTACAATATGTTATGCCACATGCCATTCGCCACTAGAGGAAGACAATTCAGGATACTAGCTAGGACTGGATAATCATGAAGCTATAGTTCAGATAAGTGTTGAGAAACACTTATCAACTTTTAAGATGAGTGTATTTCAACTCCCAGAATTCCCCAACCAGCTATACTCGCTGGCGAATTTTGGAAGTTGAAGTAAAGGTAAAAGTAAAGGTTCCCCTTGCACATATGTGCTAGTTGTTCCCGACTCTAGGGGACAGTGCTCATCTTCGTTTCAAAGCCGAAGAGCCAGCACTGTCCAAAGACGTCTCCATGGTCATGTGGCCAGCGTGACTAAACGCCAAAGGCACACAGAACACTGTTACCTTCCCACCAAAGGTGGTCCCTATTTTTTGACTTGCATTTTCAGGTGCTTTCGAACTGCTAGGTTGGCAGAAGCTGAGACATGTAACGGGAGCTCACTCTGTTACGTGGCGCTAGGGATTCAAACCGCCGAACTGCTGACCTTCTGATTGACAAACTCAGGGTCTTAGTCACTGAGCCACCACGTCCCAATTGAAGTTGAAGTACACACGTCTTAAAGTTGCCAAGATTGAGAAACACTGGCTTAGAGAATTTGGACATATAGTTTACCCTAAAACAAGTCGCTCTCGCTTTATAACCAGGGGTCCCCCATTCCTGGTCTGTGGACCAGCACCGATCCACAGCATACCAGGAAGTGGGCCACGCAAACAAGCGAAGCCACATCTGCAGGATGCAGGCATCATGCAAATCCATGCCACCTCCGGACCACGAAAAAAACCCTTCTCCACAGAGGTGGTCTTTGGTGCCCAAAAGGGCCATTGCCTTAAGGCGGGGGTGGTGGTGTTTCCAACTAAATTTCCTTGAGTGCCACATCAGGGTTGTGTTTGACATCGGGGGGGCAGGGTGAGCGTGACTAGCTCGACGTCACTCATGTCAGGGGCACCTATGGAGGCCCAAGTGCTCTGCCAGCAAAAACAGGCTTCCGAGCTCTGTTTTTGGCTGCGATGGC
This sequence comes from Thamnophis elegans, assembly GCF_009769535.1. Taxonomy (NCBI): domain Eukaryota; kingdom Metazoa; phylum Chordata; class Lepidosauria; order Squamata; family Natricidae; genus Thamnophis; species Thamnophis elegans. The sequence goes on from NC_045541.1 coordinate 172,606,109, forward strand.
CTCTTGCAACCCCCTGCCAGCAAAAATGGAGCTCGGGAGGGCTGCATGCAGGGGTGGGTTCCTGCCAGTTCTACCCTCTTCTATAGAAGAGGTTCCACAAATCTACAGTACCGTTTAGAACTGGTTCCAGCTTCCTCCCCCAGCCCATCCGCACATCATCACGATGACGAGCGAGACAAGGAATTCTGGGAGTTGAAGTCCACAAGTCTTAAAGCTGTCAAGTTTGAACACCCCTGGTTTTTTTTCTAAAGGGTTAGAGGTGCGAGGGTCTTGTAATTGACAGCTTTAAGACTTGCGTGCTTCAAATGACAGAGTTTCTGAGCCAACATTTTAGTTGCTAAGCAAGAGCATTGTTAAGTGAGTTTCACCACATTTTAAAAGTTGGCCATGCCCATCCAGTCACAGGACTGCCAAGCCACTCCCACTCGGCCACATGGATGGCAAGTCACTCCCACCTGGTCACATGGCCAGCAAGCCACTCCCACAAAGCAGGCCACACCTACAGAAGAGGTTCTAAAAATTTTTGAAACCCACCACTGACTGGCAGAGACTCTGTGGGCCGGTCTTTTGCTGTTTCCAGGTCAGCCCCATGAGCCAGATCTAAGTACCGTATTTTTCGGAATATAAGACACACTGGAGTATAACACGCAGCAAGGTTTTGAAGAGGCAAATTTAAAAAAAAGGTTTTGGACTCTGCAAACCTACCCAAAACCACCCCTTTTTTCACAAAAACAGACCCTTTCCCCCCACCAAAAAAGGGCATGAATAGCCCTTAGGAGGCTTGTAGAGTTTCCTGCAGGGGGGGGGGGAAATGAGCAAAAATGGCCCATTTTTTATCAAAAAAGGGTATTAGGAAGCTTATAGAGTGCTCCTGGAGGCTGGAGGGGCAAAATTGAGCAAGAAATGGCCCATTTTTTGCTCATTTCTGCCCTCCCCAGCCCCCAAGAACTCTCTGAAAGCCTCCATAAGGGTATGCACGGCCATTTTGGTGAAGGGGGCGGGTTTCAGGAGGCAAAAAAAATGCTGTATTCAGTGTATAAGACGCACCCAGATTTTCAGCCTCTTTTTTGAGGGAAAAAGGTCTTATACTCTGAAAAATACGGTACCCCTTGGACCGGATCTAGCCTCCAGGTCTTGAGTTTGACACCCCTGCTCTATACCATTTCAAACAAATGGTTGTCTAACCTCTTCTTAAAAACCTGCACTGTTGGAGCACCCGCAACCTCTGGAGGCACATCCCTAAGGAAAGGAGAAGACACTTGAAAAAAGCATGGGGACCAGGGCCATCTCTCCTTGATCCCGTCTAACTGCCCCACCAGATCCAACAGAAGAGGGATGTCATAGGATCTGTGCGTTAAAGAGTGTCAGTTTGTGCGACCCAGTTTGTGTCACTCATCCCACTGTTGATCATCATCGTCCTGTGAATTAGTTTTATTGAAATATTTGTGTTACATTTCTATTGATAATTTTTTGCGGTTGTTTTTTCCCTCGGCTGCTGGATAACTAGATGGATGGACGGACGGACGGATGGATGGATGGATAAAGAGGCACGGTGGGTAGATGCTATCACTGATGACACAAATAGAAATTTAACAGCTTTAAAAAGCGGTTCTAAGACAGTCTTGGTGAAAGTTTATGGTTTATGGTTTCATACATACAAGAAGAACTAAAGAGTCTCTTTGATGTGGGTGAAGGACGAGAGTGCAAAAGTTGTCTTGAAACTCAACATTAAGAAAACTAAGCATGGCATCCAGCCCTCTCAATTCCTGGCAAATAGATGGGGAAGAAATGGAGGTGGTGACAGATTTTATTTTCCTGGGCTCCAAGATCACTGCAGATGGGACCTCTGACCAAGAAATTAAAAGACGCTTGCTCCTGGGGAGGAAAGCTATGGCAAATCTAGACAGCATACTAAAAAGCAGAGACATCACCCTGCCAACAAAAGTGCTTATAGTTAAGGCTATGTTTTTCCCAGTTGCAATGATAGTCTGTGAAGGTTGGACCATAAGAAAGGCTGAGCGCCAAAGAATCGAGACCTTTGAACTCTGGTGCTGGAGAAGACTCCTGTGAGTCCTTTGGACTTCAAGACGATCCAACTTTTCAGTCCTAAAGGAGATCAACCCTGACTGCTCTTTAGAAGGCAGATCCTGAAGAGGAAACTCAAATACTTTGGCCACCTAATGAGAAGGAAGGACTCACTGGAGAAGAGCCTCATGCTGGGAACGATGGAGGGTAAATGAAGAAGGGGATGACAGAGAATGAGGTGGCTGGATGGAGTCACCGAAGCAGTCAGCGTGAACTTAAATGGACTCTAGAGGATGGTAGAGGACAGGAAGTTCATGGAGTTGCGATGGGTGAGACACGACTTTGCAACTAACAACAACAACACGGTGTAAAGCTATTTTATACGTAGAGCCAATGGCTATTTAGATTAAACGCTCAATGAGCTTTTTCGAGGATTTAAACTTGGGTTTCTCTGGATTCAGTCCAAATTTTAAATCCTGGTGTCCCCCACCAAGAGGTTGGGAAAAATGAGGGTTGTATTTTTATATTTGAGGTCACTCATAAAAAAAAACAACTCGGTTCCATAACCAGAACAAATTCCTTGATTTTAACCCTACATCAGGAAATCCTGGATTTTGCTGAACATAGGAACAGGAGAAGTGGCCTCGGGCCTCTTAGCTTACCTGGTGGGGTCAAGAGAGCGGAGGGGGGGGGGGCTGACCTCTGCTAGACTCTCATAGATCTTCTGGTACTCTGCCATCAGCTCACATGTAACTAGAGGCTGATGGTTGCATCAGTTTCCTTTCCAGCTCTTGTAAACACACATTTTTCTCCAGGGAATCTGGCTCTCTTGCTCTCCAAGGATAGTGGATCCGTCAGCCACTCAGGAATCTACCAGGGAGAGCAGGCAGCCGTGCGTGGCTGTGATCGAAAGCGGAAAGGAGAGAAAACACCTCCTCGGTGTTATTCATTCGGACAAACTGCAAAAACGTACAACTCGTAAGAGGAAACTCTGAAGAAGTCTGGTTAATCAATTGGAAATGTACACACGGAGACACACTCGTGTCACTTGATGCAATGGCCCGATTCGCACAACCTTCTAAGCCAATGACTGGGGTTCCTCAGAACACCTTGAACAGCAAACAACACAGCCACTTTTTAGTCCGGCTTAATATAAATTCTGCCCGTTATGTACCACATATATATTTGTATTTATTAGTTTGTCAAACATGTACAAGATAGCAGGTTTAAATATAGACATGGACATGAACGAAAGAAATGAATACAAATAAATGGGGGCAGTAGGAGAGGGACGGTAAGGACGCAGGTGTGCTTATGCATGCCCCCTTTAAGGACCTTTTAGGAATGGGGTGAGGTCAACGGTAGACAGTTTAAGATTGTTTAAGATAAGCTGCGGGGGATAGAGGATGTAACAACAGAGTCAGAAATTTCCTGACAGTTAGAACAATTAATCAGTGGAACAACTTGCCTCCAGAAGTTGTGAATGCCCCAACACTGTAAGTTTTTAACTTATGTTGCTGTTGGATAACCATTTGTCTGAAGTGGTGTAGGGTTTCCTGCCTAAGCAGGGGGTTGGATTAGAAGACCTCCAAGGTCCCTTCCAACTATTCTATTCTATTCTATTCTATTCTAGTGACTATTCGCAGTTACAGTGCCATTAAAAAGTGACTTATGACCATTTTTCACAATTATGACCTTTGCAGTATCCCCATGGTCACATGATCAAAATTTGCAGAGGTGGGTTCCTACCAGTTCGCACCTATTCGGTAGAACTGGTTCGTCAAATCTACCAAACCGGTTAGAAGAGGTTCCACCTTCCAAAAACCACTTACAACCTGGTTCCAGACTTTAGACAATTGTACATATCTTATGGTCACATGACTGCATTTTGGGTACTTGGCAACCAACTAACTTTTAGAGCTGGTTGCAGCATGCTATGGCCACATGACTGAAATTTACAACATTTTTCACCAATTTCTGGCCTTTTGGCTGATTGTCACGAAAAAACATCCATAGGGATACATGGATTTACTTAAGGACTACCATGTTTGCTTAACAAACAAAAAAGTCATAAAACCACATCTGGTCACATGGTTGTTCTGACCAAGGCTTCCCAAGAGCATGAAGCAAACTCCTTGTCCCGACAAAATCCCTTTTATTAATTGACTGTGAATTCTGCTCATTCACATCCAGCCAAGTCTTTCAAGAGAGGATTTACAGTCACAGACCTTATCTGGCTTGGAGAGCTGACAGGCCGATATCTGCAAAACTTGGCAAGGAGTCTCAGAGAGTCACAAACCAATTAAGCCAACTAATTGTCTCCTGCAAACTCCACTCCCCTTTCACTCCTCTTTTATTTCCCCTGGGAGGGGACATTCATTGTCCACCTGTGGCTTTACTCCCAAGTTGACCCCTGTTCCTTAACTGTTCCCTTCATTTGGCAACTCTGCGCATGCGCCCACTGGGAAGAGGCTCTAGCTGTTCGTCTGCCTCACTAATGTCCAACTCCGAAGGCAGCTGATAATTTTTCAGACAGCCCTGGCCCCCTCTCTGCCTCCGACACAGGGCCCTCATCAGATCCTTCCCCAGACGCCAGGACTGGCCCAGATTCCTTCCCAACCTCCTCGCAGGCCGCTGTTGGGCCACAGCAATGGGTGCCCCAATTTACAGCTGTCATGACTTATGGCCGAAATTCTGGGGTCCATTATAGTCAAGGATGACCTGTATTGAAAATGGAGCAGCTGGTATTGTTGGATTAGAGCAGCGTTTCTGAAACATGACAACTTTAAGACATACAGATTTCAACATCCAGTACTTAACACCCAGAGGTCCACATGTCTTAAAGTTGCCAGGTTTTAGAAATAGTGGATTAGGGTGGTGGTTTTTTTGGAATCAGCCAGGGTCATTAATAATAGAACACTAAACCAAGAGAAAACTCAGCATTTCTGAAACACCGTCGATAATAATCAAGCAATTTTACCCCCATTGATTTTACTGAGGTATTTAAATACATATTTGTACTTGTATGTCCTATACCAGTGATGGCTAACCTTTCTGTCTCCACGTGCCGAAATCGCGCACATGTGCACGATAGCACATGTGTGTGCCCACACCCATAATACAATGCGTCCCACCCCTCTGCACATGCTCACGATGACTCCTCCCTGCATACGTCTGTAACTCAGTGTCCTGCAACATCCGGGGGTGCGTTACCGCCCTCCCCAGGTTTTGGAGGCTTTCCTTGGATGTCTGGGAGGGCGAAAACAGCCTCCCCGGGCTCTGGAGGCTTTCCGGAGGCCGGAAAAAGGTCTGTTTCTGGACATCCGGGAGGCCCATTTTATACCCTCCCAGAGCCTCCATGCAGGCCATGCATAGCCATGCATCCTGAATCCTCCTTGGACCAAAATTGGAGCGTGGGAGGGGGGAATGCCATACCCCCAATGCTCCCCCTGCCCCACGCATGTGCAGCCCCGCCCCCCTGTGCATGCATGTATATCTCCCGCATGCATGGCAGAGACCCAAAAATCAGCTGGCCAGTTGGAAGTGCACGCACATCTGTATTGGAGTTGATCTGGGCGACAGTTGAGAGGGCTTTGCGTGTCCCCTGCAGCATGCAAGATATAAGTTCACCATCATGGTCCTGTACTGTAAATTATGGCTGTTTAAAGGACTACATAGATAGTGTGACCCTTGAATTTATACCCTGCTGTAATCAGTTATTTCCAATGTAGTTTACAGCAACTAAAGAATTAAAAGAAAAATAATTCAAATAACCCACGGCAAACTAAACCGCCCAAGATGGTTTAATGTAATGTAAAAGGTTTTAGCAAGTTTACATTAACAATGAGATGAAATAAAGCACAATTAAACAGAAAACACCATAATGAGACTGCTGCACTCAGAAACTTGTGCTCTGAACATGCTTTTTAAAAAAAAATTGGTGATGTTAATTAGAATTGGATTTTGAGTTTTTTTCAGCATGCCTAGCATCAAAAAATGTGCTTTTCCAGGATATTCTGTTCCTGCCCCATATAAATACCCAACATTTTATGATATCTGTACGTGTTCATGTTCTTTAAAATTATTACAGCTAATCCTCGACTTACGACCGCAATCTGGACTGGAACTTCTATTGCTAAGCAAGGCAGTTATTAAGTAAACGGTGCCCACTTTTACAACCTTCTTTGCCATGGTCGTTAAGCAAATCACTGTGATGGTTAAGTGCAGCACACAGTCATTAAGTGAAACTGGCTTCCCCCTTTGACATTGCTTGTTGGAAGTTTGTTACAGAGATCGCAAATGGCATCACGTGACCCCGAAACTCTGCAACCATCATATGCCTATACTGGTTGAAAGGGGCCCAAATTTTGTGACTGCAGGGGTGCTGAAGTAGTTGTAAGTCCAAGGACTGGTCGTAAAATCAGTTTATTGTAACTTTGAAGAGTCAGTAAACCAATGGTTGTAAAATTGAGAACTAATGATTTGGATGAGGGGATAAATGGGGGAACTCATCAAATTTGCAGATGACACCAAGCTGGCAGGAATAGCCAACACTCCAGAAGATAGGCTTAAGATACAGGAGGATCTTGACAAACTTGAACATTGGGCACTATCTAACAAAATGAAATTCAATGGTGAAAAGAGTAAGGTTCTACATTTAGGCAACAAAAACGAAAAGCACAGGTACAGTATAGGTGGTACCTTGCTCAATAGTAGTAACTGTGAGAGGGATCTTGGAGTCCTAGTGGACAACCATTTAAACATGAGCCAGCCGTGTGCAGCAGCTGCCAAAAAAGCCAACACAGTTCTAGGCTACATAAACAGAGGGATAGAATCAAGATCACGTGAAGTGTTAATACCACTTTATAATGCCTTGGTAAGGCCACACTTGGAATACTGCATCCAGTTCTGGTCACCACGATGTAGAAAAGATGTGGAGACTCTAGAAAGAGTGCAGAGAAGAGCAACAAAGATGACTAGGGGACTGGAGACTAAAACATATGAAGAACAGTTGCAGGAACTGAGTATGTCTAGTTTAATGAAAAGAAAGACTAGGGGAGACATGATAGCAGTTTTCAATATCTCAGGGGTTGCCACAAAGAAGAGGGAGTCAAGTTATTCTCCAGGGCACCTGAGGGTAGAACAAGAAGCAATGGGTGGAAACTAATCAAGGAGAGAAGCAACTTAGAATTGAGGAGAAATTTTCTGACCGTTAGAACAATTAATCAGTGGAACAGAAGTTGCCTCCAGAAGATGTGAATGCCCAACACTGGAAGTCTTTAAGAAGATGTTGGATAGCCATTTGTCTGAAGTGGTATAGGGTTTCCTGCCTAGGTAGGGGGTTGGACTAGAAGACCTCCAAGGTCCCTTCCAACTCTGCTATTGTATTATTGTATTATTGTATTACCTGTACTTTCAAAGCTGGATTTTTAAAAGTTTATTTTCCTTTTAAACATTTCTCCCAAGATCTAAGTGTCTTTAACATTTCTCTGTCTTCCAATGTTTGTTACCACTCCCATCCCCTATGCATACTGGATGTCACCCAGCAAAAGACGGGTAGTCCTTGACTTACAACCATTCATTTAGTGACCATTCAAAGTTACAACAGCACTGAAAAAGTGACTGATGACCATTTTTCACACTTATGACCCATCCCCAGGGTCACATGATCAAAATTCAGATGCTTGACAACTGGTTCATATTTATGATGGATGCAGGGTCATGTGATCCCTTTTGTGACCTTCTGACAAGCAAAGTCAATGGGGAAAAACGATTCTCTTAACAACTGTGTTACTAACTTAACAATTGCAATAATTCACTTAACAACTGTGGCTGTAAAATGGGGCAAGCTCACTTAACAACATAAATTTTGGGCTCAATTGTGGTCGTAACTTGAGGATTACCTGTACAGATTAGTGAATTAATCCATTTCATGCATTTGTACTGTGTGTTAAAGCAGGCGTTAATCCTGAGGTTGCGACCCCATGGACAACGTTCCTCCAGGCCTTCCTCTCCTCTACCATCCCCTGGAGTCCAGTTAAACTCAGGCCGACTGCTTCAGTGACTCCATCCGGCCACCTCATTCTCTGTCGTCCCCTTCTTCTTTTGCCCTCAGTCTTTCCCAGCATTAGGCTCTTCTCCAGTAAGTCCTTCTTTCTTCATTAGGTGGCCAAAGTCTTTGAATTTCATCTTCAGGATCTGGCCTTCTGAAGACCAGTCAAGGTTGATCTCCTCTAGGGCTGACCGGTTGGATTGCCTTGCAGTCCAAGGGACTCACATGAGTCTTCTCCAGCACCAGAGTTCAAAGGCCTCAGTTCTTTGGCGCTCAGCCTTCCTTATGGTCCAACCTTCACAGCCATCCTTTGCAACTGGGAAAAACATAGCGTTAACTATAAACACTTTTTGGCAGGGGGATGTCTCTGCTTTTTAATATGTTTTCTAGGTTTGCCATAGCTTTCCTCCCCAGGAGCAAGCGTCTTTTAATTGTCATCCCCTTCTTCTTTTGCCCTCCATCGTTCCCAGCGTTAGGCTCTTCTCCAGCGAGACAACATAATCAACCACAAAAAGTAACTCCAGACCACACAAGCTTACCACATTGTGCAAATATAGCAATAACAATAGCAGTTAGACTTATATACCGCTTCATAGGGCTTTCAGCCCTCTCTAAGCAGTTTACAGAGTCAGCATATTGCCCCCCAAAACAATCCGGGTTCTCATTTTACCCACCTTGGAAGGATGGAAGGCTGAGTCAACCCTGAGCCGGTGAGATTAGAACCGCTGAACTGCAGATTAACAGTCAGCTGAAGTGGCCTGCAGTACTGCACCCTAACTACTGCGCCACCTCGGCTCAATTCTACTGTGTCACACTGTTGTCTCACGAAGGCCTCAAGAGTGGCTTTGGGGCTCTTCCAACCTACTGTACCCTTACAGGGCTATTATGAGGAAAAATACAGCGAGTTTAGTGTAATGGTTAAGATACCAGGCTAGAACTGGGAGACTGTGAGTTCTAGTTCTGTCTTAGGCGTGAAAGCCAGCTGGGTGAATCACTCTCTCTTAGCCTCATAGGGTTGTGGGGAAAATAGGAGGACAAAGGTGTATTAGGTATTTTTGCGGCCTTGAGTTATTTATAAAAATGACAGACAAGCAAGCAAATAAGAGAAGAATTGACTGTTTACCACTTTGAGCTCCTGAATCAGAGGTGGGTTGCTGCTGGTTTGCTCCGGATTGGGTGAACCGGTAGTGGCAGCGGCGGGAGGCTCCGCCCACCCACCCGGACACTTCTACACAGAAGCGTTGCGCGAGCGCGCGAGAGCAAACCGGTAGTAAAATGAATTGTAACCCTAACGCTGTTCTGAATGTGATATAAATCTAACAAATAAATACCTTTATTCTAACAGAGATTTTAATAAAGTGTTTCTGGGGGGGGGGGGCGACGACTTACCAGAAATTGTTGGAATAAGTTGATGCTCTGAAAGGTCACAGATCATCTCTGGGACAGAGATTCATAAGACCTTTGGGGAAAACTGGGTTCAGCTGCTCCTCCACTTGGGATAGTTCATGACGACTTGTTTCACACAACCTGCTAAAAGTGGGATTTGACAGTTTATAGCTGCTTCTACGCACAAACCCACAACTGGATTATAGAATATAGAATAACAGAGTTGGAAGGTCATCTAGTCCAACCCCCTGCTCAGGCAGGAAACCCTACACCACTTCAGACAAATGTTTGTCCAATCTCTTCTTAAAAACTTCCATGTTGGAGCATTTACAACTTCTGGAGGCAAGTGGTTCCACTGATTAATTGTTCTAACAGGAAATTTTTCCTTAGTTCTAAGTTGCGTCTCTCCTTGATTAGTTTCCACCCATTGATTCTTCTTCTATCCTCAGGTGCTTTGGAGAATAGTTTGACTTCCTCTTCTTTGTGGCAACCCCTGAGATATTGGAAGACTGCTATCATGTCTCCCCTAGTCCTTCTTTTTATTAAACTAGACATACCCAGTTCCTGCAACTGTTCTTCATGTTTTAGCCTCCAGTCCCCTAATCCTCTTTGTTGCTCTTCTCTGCACTTTTTCTAGAGTCTCAACATCTTATTTATATTGTGGCAACCAAAACTGGATATAGTATTCCAAGTGTGACCTTACCCAAAGCATTATAAAGTGGCATTAACACTTCATGTGATCTTGATTCTATCCCTCTGTTGATGCAGCCTAGAATTGTATTGGCTTTTTTTGCAGCTGTTGGCTCCTATTTAAATGGTTGTCCACCAGGACTCCAAGATCCCTCTCAATTACTACTATTAATTCAGGGAACCATGATTCTTAGTTATTATTATTATTAGCCTAACCTATCTCACAGGGCTGTTGCACAGATAAAAAGTATACACCCACAAGTCACACCTAATTCAATCACTGGCCAATACCAGAATTCAATTGCTACGGATTTAATGACACTGCATTCATCTAATGAAATAAAGCACCATAACAAACAAGGGATTATTATTGTACTCTTCCATTACATTAGAAATTTTTATCACAATTTTTTCCTTACAGCTGCTTCCGATGCAAGATAAAATGTTAACCTTTAGACTGTGCGGTGCTTAAGCTGTTTTTAATCAAAGAGCTTTTAGAAACACCTCATTCCCGACACGTGTGCGCACGTGAGAATGTAATTCCAGGCTTCAAACCGACCACAAATGTCTTTTCCTTTAAAAAAAAAAACACCCACGTTGTGGGCGGGGCTAGAAGCCATCCGGTTTGGGGCGGTCCGTAAAGTCTATAGCAGCTAGCTCACTTAATTTCCTCAATGTAATCCATTAATGCAAATTACCCGTCGCGGCAGAGCCAATGAGGAAGGAGTAGGCGGGGCCTCTAATGCAAAAGAGCATCCTTTCCAGTCCGGGTCGAACTGTTTCACGCAAAGTCCGGCGCGAAATTGCCCAGGCGGGGACCTTTCATGCGCTTTGCAAATATATATATATATTATATTTTTGTTTCGTTTCTCTTCGCGCTTTGCAATTAAACGCAATGCTGTTTGCCAAAACAGAAGCTTCTCCGGCACTGGCGACGAGGTTTGGGCAGAGCGTTGGCTGCTGAAGGAGGGAGTTTGGTGCGGGAAACGCGAGCAGCAACTCACCTGAGCGCAGGTGTGCAAAAGGTAAAGCATTCGGGAGGCTAATCCGTAAAGAATTAAGAGGGGGACAAGTTAGGGGGATTTGCTTTAGGGGGAAAGGGGGTTTGAAAGCTAGAGGTTAGGGTTGCCCCCCTCCTCAATTTTCTAAATAGTGTGAAGTGGTAAAAGAAGTGGATTACTTACTCTGTTTTTGGTCAGCGACGAGTTCATCACCGTGGGGAAAAAACGAAGGGATCCAAAAACTGGATAACAGTTTATGACTTATCGAAAAAATAACAGAGAGAGAGAGAGAGAGGGAGAGGGAGAGGGAGAGAGGATAAACATGTAAACTTAGCTAATGCTGTAAAAAAAAGACACAAAACTTCCAATCAAACGCCTCTCAAATATTACAGATTGTTTCAGCAGCATCTTTACAAATAAACGTCTTGTTTAGGATCTGATGCAAAGAAGGGAGTTATTTTTGGATGGGACCCTGCAAATAAATCAGGAGGGGATCTTATTAAAATGATGCAGGATTTTTTTTTTTTATTCACTAGCAAAAGGCCAGCTTCTGACAGCAAAGCACGTCTACAGGGTTTATAGATAGATAGATGATAGATAGATAGATAGATAGATAGATAGATAGATAGATAGATAGATAGATAGATAGATAGATATAGAGAGAGATATTTATTGGTCCAGAAGAGAAATATGAGGGGCGAGGGAACAAAAAATTGGGAATGCTATAAGTTTGATATTTATTTATAAAATGTATATGCCGCCCATCTCAATATATATATATATAGCATTTTGCTAAACACAATCAAAAAGTTGTGTCTACAATTTGGTTTTAAACCAGAGTTCCCTAATAATGTAACAATTGTGATAGTTAATTTAATAAATAAGTAGATGAACAGTGATAGCAGCCGCACTAGTTGCAGTGTGGAATAATAGTTTAATACAAGTTAACTGTACTTGTTCATTAAAGAAAGTTTATGATATATGAAGTTATTTTGAGCAATAGACAATAGACCGTCTTGTTTTTTTTAAGTCTCATGCCAAATTCAATTAGATTTCCTGGGTGCAAATTACACTGTATATTTAAGAGTCTTAGTAACATACCTATTGATGATCAACAATATAATTCATAATTTTTACAAAAAACTAACCACATTCCCTCAATTATAAGCAATGTGACCTTCGTACCCTTGAAATATAACATATTGTTTCCGTTGCAATTATAACATTATTACTACCATTATTGGTATCTTCTTGAAGGGAGTCTTCTATTCGGGATCTAATTTTCTATAACTGTATAACCAGCCTCAATATCCTAGAGGGGGAAGTGAGGGCTTAATTATTAAATTTTATAAATATCATTCTTACCGTAGTTTCTCATGTTTGGGGCAAATTGTTCCTAGTTAAACAAGCATGGCTTAAATTCTTCGTTCTGGGAAAGACACATGGAAGCCATCAGGCAATGACAGATTTAGATCAAGAAGATCTTTTACTGGATCCAACCCAAAACCTATACCAGTTACTTACCCATTTTTTTTCTTCATTACACAAAACCGCTTATTAGGAAGTCGTAGCGAACTTTGTAAGTCCCTTTTTTTCAACACAGTTGTAATTTTGGATGGTCGCCGAAGGAATGGTTATAATTCGAGGACTACCGGCATGATGAAAATAATATCATGGGATGATCTTTATGTCACTTTAACAAATTATCTTTGATGTGTTCAATTTTCATCTTCATAGGCATACTTATGTTTAGTACACGTGGCAATTTTAAAGTCAGTGTGAATATCTGCGCTGTGATGCCTGATTTGTTCATAGGTCGTTACCCAAAGAAAAAAATACTTTCCCCCAATTTTGGGTAATTTACCCAGCTTTGGGAAGCACTGATCCATATAGCAGGGGTCTAGGAAGAAATCCTTTTCTGCTGAATAATTTTCTCCCAGAGGTGAGGCAGGCCCCCACTCTTGTAGCCTTCCGAAAGAGAGTTCAAACATGGCTCTGCGGCTTCGGATGGGGCACCCAAAGGAGCACACTGTGTTGGTTGGTGCCATAAGAGTCCTCCCTTTACCTTTGTCACATAATTTAAACAGGGTTTAATTATTCTTGCCGCTTTAAAAACTTTTTTTTTTAAATAATTCTAAAATTTGAATTATTAACATTTTAATTTTCATACGCATCAGTCAGAATCCTTCTTTAAGGCAGGTAGGTGATTCAGATATATGAAATAATAAAAAGGAAGGAAGGAAGGAAGGAAGGAAGGAAGGAAGGAAGGAAGGAAGGAAGGTCTTGCATTGTGGCCTAGCATGGTAATTTTGTGAAGCCATAATTCCTTAATTAGGAATTGGGAGCCGAAATATTCTTGGCTTCCATGTTGATGTAATTTCTAACCACAACAACTTGTAGCCATGATTTTTCTCTAATTTTCTTTTAGAGCTGTTCCGAGTTCGTACATCTTGTGTTGGTGAGTTCCATAGTTTTAGGTATGCACTGCATGGAGAAGTCCTGAGTTTCCTACCATTTAGCTCTCTAAAATATTCTATTTCTACAAATCCTTTTGCAGTAACTGAAATGATACGGTCCTGCCCAGTTTATCATACTACTACATTGTCAATTTTGTTTGATGTTCCTTTCTGGGAAAGGATGAAGATTCTGTACTTCATGTCCTTTGCAAAGAGTTGGGAAATATTTTAAAATTGATTTGGAGAGTGTGTGTGTGTGTGTTATATACAAGTATATACTAGTAACGAAGCTTCAAATTAAAATGGATAATTAATGTAAATAATAATTGGGTTTAATTTGGCACCATAAGATTTTAAAATTGAGAACTCAAATATTTCTAGGCCTTGTGTTCTGGAATACTGTGGTACAAAGTAGTGCATTTTATTTCATAATTGCAGCCATTTTAAGATTGGAGAAACTTTTTGCAACGTCCTAGACAACATGAAATTTTAATTCTGAATTTGAAAACTAGGGTACATGTTTATTATACACATTTTAAGGTTTTTTTTAAATCCCACTTTTATTATTTTTATAAATAAGGAAATACACCCAATACTCTTTCCTCCATAAAAGCAACTCTTGGATTGGGTTGAGAGAAAGTGATTGGTCCAAGCTTGTATCTAGAATATAAAGGATTTATATTTACAACAAATGTTAGATTGTATGGTCACAAATTATATCACCCTGAAAATAATGATATCAACAATCAAAATAGTTGTGCTTTGATAGGGAAATGCAATGAATATTTTCAGGTTATTTAGGAATGATGAAAAACAAGATCAAATAAATGAATTAATGTACAGGTAGTCCTCAACTTACGATCACAACCAGGATCATATATTCCATCGCTAAGCAAGGTGGTTTAGTGAGTATTGCCTGATTTTATGACCTTTTTTGCCATAGATGTTTAGCGAATCAGTGCAGTTGTTGAGCAAATTACATGGTCACGAAGTCACTCCAGCTTCTCCGATTGACTTTCTATGTCAGAAGCTGGCTGGGAAGGTTGCAAATAGTGACCATATGATCCTGGGACACCACTATTGTCATACATACATTCCAGTTGCCAAGCAAATTTTGATCAAATGGCTGTGGGGATGCTGTGATAGTTGTAAGTACAAGGACTGGTTGTAAGTCACTTTTTTCAGGGCCGTTATAACTTTGCACATTCACGAGATGAATGGTTTTAAGTCGAGTGTCAAGGTTCTGACTGACAAACCCAAACAAGCAAGCACAATCAAGATGATCCAATCTCTGAATGCAAAACTTTATTGAGTACATCATTTCGGCACTGATGAAAGTAAAACCAGCTCTAGCTAATTCCCACGCAATTCATATAAATGAAGTATAGAGTTCCCCCTCCCCCTATTAGTGCAGGTCACATTGTCCAATTAAATGTCATGGCATTGTTATGAGAAAATGTCTTTGGGGTTTAACACTCCTGCTGGAGTGTCCTTGGTTCCCATGGCTCGTCTTCTTGATGTCTAGTGTCTATATTCCATTTCCCCCTTCTTCCCTCCCCCCTAGTTCGTTGGCAAGCTGAGACGCAATAATGGTTCGAACAGCACAAGCGTGCTTCTAATTTGACATCGAGGACTGTAGGTATCTTAAAAACATTTTTGTGAAAGATGGGGAAAATAGATGAAAAGAAATTCAGATGTGCAAATACTGCTAGAATGGTAACTATATGGTCCATGTATATTGAAAGAAGGCAGAATCTCTATAGAAAAGGAAGCGGCTTCTTTTTCTTTAAACGGACTTTAGAATTGGGCCCAATGGGAGAAATCAAAATTAAATTAAATGCAGTGGCACTGGAATACTTAAGAAGTACGCATAATAAAGCAACCAGCAGAGAGACCAAGAATTAATGGGCACTGAACTTATTTTATTTATGTATCCGATTTAGAAATTGCCCATCTCACTCCGAGAGTGTAAGGGTGTACAATTAAATGAACGTGGATTGGATATAGAGAGTACCAGTATAAATTATGCTTGAATTGTTATAGAAAGAATGAAGGAGGATTGAAAGAGTGAAGGAAAAGCACAAGGACCAGAGGAAGGGACGGCCTCTGAATAGCATGGTTAAGATCCTTAAAAAGAGAGAAGTATTTTAAACAAAAATTATAAAGCCTGTAAGTAGAAGCAGCAAAGAATTGCAACAGAAGGAAGAAGTTCATGTGAACGGTGTCGGGGTGAACAGGATTTAGCCCTGTGACTTTTTAATTATTTTGTCTTTAATTTCTTTGACTTATTCTTTCTTACTCCTTTGGGGCGCCAGGCATACAATTGTTTACTCCAGAAGGGAATTGTGTGATGGGTATGTATATAAATATATGTCTGCGGTGTCAAGTCCTTTGCCGTTTGCGTCTTCCAGAAAACAGAGTTTTCAAACACGGATCTCTTTATTTTGAACTCCGTGTTCAGGGTATATAATGTGAGAGACGTAACAATTCAGCGATGAGGAAATAACCTTTGCTCATTCTCTGAGGCAGAGTTCCCTGTTCTGATTTTCGTATCTTTCAGAGTTAAGCCTGACACCGAAAATAAATGCTAATATGCAGATTCAACAACTTGGGATTGGTAGCAAGCCAGCTCTAAACTACATTTTCATGGAGGGGGAATGTGCTCTCCGAACCAAGCAAAGAAATTCAGTTGTATCTTGATAGGATCTCTTTTGGTGCCCCGTTTTAAAAGGTTTTATTGAATCATCTTGGATTCATCTAAGCCAGTGGTTCTCAAAACTCTGGTCCGTGCACTCCTGGGGGGACTGCAAAATCTTGAAAAAATGTTGAGTTATGTGGGGGGGGGGGTGGGTCTGTGGCCAGAGTCCATGGCTACAAAACGTATTTAAAGGGGGTTCGTGGTTGAAGAAAAGGTTGAGAACCACCGGTCTAGGCTATTAGTACAATTATTCAACAGAATTTTCTGTACCTTTATTTTGACTTCTTTGAACTCTTTTAATGTTTTTGGATGAGCCACTAAAACTGTCAGTAGGGTGTTCCTTGAACCCACTGAAACCAACAAGCAACATTATGTTTTGATGAGAGAGCATTTCTGTTTTCCAAAAATGACAAATTCAGTTTCGTCAGCACGATACAAACCAACACCTTCTCCTAAAATTATTGTGAAATGCTCAAAGTACCAGAAACAATTGTAGCCTTAAGTAAAGAGATATGAATATATATTTAAAGTGATGCATTTTACATCTGCATCATTTCTAAATGATTATATTTTTTAATGCAGGCAAGATGGATAAGCAAGTATAAATATATTAAATGCACACATGTATAAATAGAAGTTCCAAAATAAAGAGTTGCAAGTGTTGAATAGACAGAAAGAAACGGTAAATAAATTCAATAATAAATAAATAAAAATTAAAAGGTTCATGTCAGCCCCTGGAGTAATATTAAAACTGTGGACAAGAAACTTCTAGGATAATTTTTTGCAACGTGGGTCATTGCCTTCAATTGTCTCTCCCTCAAAATCATACTATATCTCAAATTTGGGGGCTGTTTGAAGAGAATTAGATATAAGTAGTATTCAACTTATCACCAGTTGCTTAGTAACCATACAGTTACAATGGGATCCCGAAAAGGTACTTATAACCCAGTTATGGGGTTCTGATGGCCGGCTGCTCCCTCCCACAATCACATGACTGAACATGGGGGGGCATGGTAATCTGCCCGCAATTATGGCTATTTATTATTATTATATGTTAAGATTATTTGCCACCTATCTTGCCATGGAGCTACTCTAAATGGTTTAAAATAATAAAAAGAAAAATAAACAGTATAGAAGAGAAGTAAAATAATAGGACAATAAGCAAAAAAGGGGGACATGGTGGCTCAGTGGCTAAGACACTAAGCTTTTCGATCAGAAAGGTCGGCGGTTCAGCGGTTCGAATCCCTCGTGCCATGTAATGGAGTGAGCTGCCATTACTTGCCCCAGCTTCTGCCAACCTAGCAATTTGAAAGCATGTAAAAATGCAAGTAGAATAATAGGAGCCACCTTTGGTGGGAAGGTAAAATAGCGTTCCGTGCACCTTCGGTGTTCAGTCATGACCACGGAGACGTCTTTGGACAGCGCTGGCTCTTCAGCTTAGGAACGGAGATGAGCACCGCCCCCTAGAGGCAGGAACAAACAAACACAATGAGAATAATACTGTACATTAATATGATAAATCAAAAAGATTGGTGCATGGAGACCAGAGACCTGGAAGTGAGGAGGCAGAGTCTGCCATCAACCCAGCAGCCACCTCCACCATGGAATTTCCTCATCTGGTCCCCAGGCCATTTGCAATGCCCCATGGTCTTGTGACCACCATTTATGATATTTTTACCAAAAAGCATCCTTTACGTCCCATTGTTGTAAAAAAAATGCCCCATAGCAAACAGTGGGTTTCCTTAATGACATGACAGTCACTTTATGACTATGGTGTTTGCTTAATGACTTTCATAAAAATGTCATAAAATTAAGTTGGTCACCCAATGGCCAACATCACAACGTCTGACCACAATGGGCAGGCTCCATTATGGTCATAAGTCGAGGACGACTTCTATCCTAGATTTTTAGACTCTAGCTAGCTCACACGTGATGTGCCTGGGATTTTTCCCCCATTTAGATCTGTTGCTTGAACCGGGTTCAATTCCTGCTTTTTCCCCCACGGGCAGAGTTATGACTCCGAATTCTCCCCTGGCCTCGCTGTCTGAAATTAATTTCCGGAAAAACCTCAATCTCAGGAGAGTGACTTTTTCATTGATGGAAAGTTTCCCAGGGCTGCTAACTTTAGTCCTGGGTGATTCAGCCCTTGTAAGAATTAATTTAAAAATCAACGATTTTATTTTGGGGCTGGAGCCCCTGGCTTTTTTTGAACCTGAAATGGGTGTGATTGAATTAGAAAGCGAAGCCATGGCTTCCAGATTTTTGCATTCCCCCATGTGTTCTTCAAATGTCTTAATCAAATATCTTCCACTACTTTAAGGCATTTAATTCTCCAAGGAAGAAATATCCTATAATTAGGGCTGACCCATTCATAAGACCACGAGTAAGCAAGATTTTAAGGCTGGAGCACCCTTGAAATGCTATACCTGTAATGGTGAACCTGTGGCATTCATGGCCAAAGTGGCACACCAAGCCATGTCACCCGGCATGCACGGGCCTGCCTGTTTGTGTTCTGGCGTGCATGCGCAGGAGACAATTAGCTGTCATTTGCACGCGCAGCAATGCCAAAAATCAGTGTGCGCATGCATGCCAGCCAGCGGATTTGGGGGCGTCCATGTGCGCTACAATCCGGAAGTTTGCCATCACTGTGCTACACATATGTGCCAATTCTCCTCCAAAAATGAGCTTTGCTTGAAGCAACATTGTATTTCCCTTTGGTGATCTTATCTATTATCTAAGCTTTATATCTTCTCCAGAGTTTCATGCAGTCCAATCCAACACTGTTTTATCCTGACAGCAACAACCCTGTAAGGTAGGCTGGATTGGAAATCAACCACATTGGCTTTGGGGCCGCGAGGGAGGGACTGGTCCAAATTCAGCCAATGAGCTTCTGTGACTAAGGAAGGGTTTGGAACCTGGGTCTCCCTGCTCCTAGTCCAGCATCTTCCCACTATACCTGATTGGCTGTTGGGCTGAGCGGGAAGAAAGGATTGGCCAAATTCAGCGAAGGACTTTATTGGCTCAAGAGGGGACTCAAACCTCGGCCGGTTTTTGCATTTTTGAACTAATACTCTGTCCCCTGAAACTAAGATCTCCCCTGATAATAAGATCAATCGGGCTTTTGAGTGCATGCGCTAAAATAAGCCCTTCCATGAAAATAAGCCCTCCCCAAAAATATTGCAACACAGCAGCAGCCAGGAGGTGACCATGCTCACCGCCTCCTGCACCTCAAAAATAAGGCCGCCCGCGAAGCGAACCGGTACCAATCGGTAGAGGAAGCCACCCCTGGCAAGGTGCCACATATACTGTACCTGCGTATTTTGGTTTTCTTACCTAAATGTAGGCATTTTCACCATTGAATTTCATTTTGTTAGATAGGCTCCAAAGTGTGTAATACCTCTGCATTTTTGGCAAGTTTTAAGGTCTAGATATATTAAACATGGAGTTTCGTTTCGAGTCTTTAAATTGCCAGCTACGTTTTGTTCATAAATAGGTAAACAATGAGGTTTTGAACTTGAATTACATGAGAAATTTCATTGTGGAATAATCCAGATTTAAAAACAGCAAACCAGATATTTTCCTGGAATGCCTGGGACTACAAAAGAGAATAAAACATTTAGATCAGTTGATTTTTAATGACTTAAAGGGATTGAACCTTGAATATGATTGACTTGCAACATTTGTTGGGCAATATTTTACTATTGTAATTTTAAAAAATGCAGCCCGAGACACAGATATTAAAACACTTGTGCAATTTTAGGATCCTTAAGAGATGCAGCACGTGAACAGAAAGTAACAATGCATAGTAAAAGTAAGATGAAAATTAATTGTAGTTATATATTTGAATTGTGGAACCAAAAATTGGAATATCCAAGTTTGGATGATCAATGGATTTAGATGTTTTACAAACAAAGTAGATGTATGATTTAAAAATGAAATTAATTCATCAGAAAATATTTTTTCAACTTTGTCGAACCCGTTAAATAATGTTTTAGATTAACATTAGATTTTTTGTGTGTGCTGTCTTTGTATGAAATTTGAAACCTCTTTGCCTTGTACATTTTATGATGAACTTTGGCATTACCAAGCCAAGGGGCGGGGCAGTGAGGATAATTTTATGTAAATGGAAATAACCTGATTTGAAGTAACGGATTTAGGGTTTGGGTCTGTGAAACTTTTTTTTTTTTTTTGATAAGTCTCTGTTTTGAAAATGAGGCGGTAAAGCAATATATTTATTCATCACCTAGATTTAATAAAGATTTGAATACATTTTATGTTACTACCAATGAATGTTATATAGTTCTTTTCTCTTTCCATTAACAGGGTTTTTTTGTGGTTCTTTTTTAAAAAATCTTTAGTTTTTTAATTTGCATTTCATGTAATCTTGATTTGGGCAATTCCATGCAGTGGCCCAGAGTTACCCAGCTGGCTTCATGCTTCAATTAGGATCAAAACTCCATCCAGTGTCTTAACCACTAGTGAAATTAGTTCTTTTAGTTTATTTTAGTCACCATAATATATATAGCTTTTTTTCCCTTCACTGTATAATTGGTCTCTTTTTTTCCCTCTTGACGCTATAGTTCATTTTGTTTTTGTATTGCGCTATGAAAAAAGAAATACTGTACAAGTAATTTCTGAAATGCTTTAGCAAATACCATACATTTAAGAGTGACATCCTGGCATGTAACACCATCATCATCTCCAAAAAAAATCCATGTTGCTGAGCCTCCAGTTATGAAAAGGAAGCAGGAAGCAAAGAGAACCAGTGGCCTTCAACATTATTGATATTAGGGTTCGTTGCAGTCAGCCAGATGTTCAGAGTGCATTTGGCATTTTTATCCGCCTGTCGAGTCCTTCCCAAAGACCTGGAATAAGCAGATGTGGGTGTTTGATAGTGTTACAGATATTTGTGGCAGGACGTAAGCTGTTCCGAGTAAAGCTGCTTTTTTGCAATTGACAGATGGTGTATTGATTGTCATTATCGATGGTGCTCCAATTCTTTTGGAATTGCACCCAAAGCACCTATTACTATTGCTACTACCTTTGCTTTCTTTACTGTAGATTTACAATTTACAACTACACCTTTCCTTCCAGTAGTTCTGCAGCTGCTAAGCGCCTGAGTTGTTCAGCCAACAATCCGGAGTCCTGCTGCCCATTTCTCACCAGATGTCCAGGAACTCCAACATCTAGCACAGTCCTTGTTAATCTGGGCGACGACCAGGCCGGTATGGATTTCTGTAATTTACGTCTCACCATATATATTTTTTATGGGAGAGACACTCTTTGTCTGACTCCCCTGATGAGACCTGTCCAGTATGGTTGAACCAGTGGTGGGATTCAAAAATTTTTACTACCGTTTCTGTGGGCTTGGCTTTGTTGGGCATGGCCTGTTGGCCGTGGCAGGGGAAGGATACTGTAAAATCTTTATTCCCATCCCACTCCGGAGGAAGGTCACTGCAAAATCCCTATTCCCTTCCAATCAGCTGAGACTCAGGAGGCAGAGAATAGATGGGGGCAGAGCCAGTCAGAGGTGGTATTTACTAATTCTCTGAACTACTCAAAATTTCCACCACTGGTTCTCCAGAACCTGTCAGAACGGACTGAATACCACCTCCGGGTTGAACCTCTGGCCTAGCTCCCATTTTCCTCAGAGCACGCAAGGCCCATAACCACGTCAATGTAGTGCCTCACTGAGAGTTGTTATTATTATGTGTGGAAAATTAGATTTGCAATCTTAAGACTGGTGGAAACTTAGTCATTCCGTCTCTAACCATGGACATAACAATTATTAAGGTAGCGTCTCTAATAATATAGGCAGGACCAAGCAGGGTAGAATTTTGTTTTTTAAAAAAACAACTTTTCAACTACGTATACTCTGCAAAAAAATAAAATACACAAGGATTTTAGGAAGGAAAAGGAAAAATCAGGGAAGGGGAAGACATAAAGGATTAAGGAAAGAACAAAAGAAGTAGAAAAAAGGTAATTGGCAATTTTCTTTGATATAGTTACAAATATAAAATACATTAACTTTTGATCTAAATTCATATTATGCAGTATTTCTATAATCATAGAAAAGTTAATCGTCAGATCTCACAATTAATATTGCATTTGTTTCAGTTTCTAGCAAAAAGTCCAAAGATGATTTCCACTTAGAAACACGATTTGACAAAGTCTTTCCTTGAATCAGAGTAGTTAATTTTGCCATCTCAACCAACTCCACTAAATTTCACCATCCATTCTTCCATTGTGAGAATCTGTAAGTCTCATTTCGGTGTATACAAAAGTCTTGTTGCAGTTATATATAAAAGCAAAGTTCTGGGTTTTTTTTTCTCCAACTACTTCCAAGCAGGGTGGGTTTTTAAAAAAAAATTAAGCTGTTCAGACCTAATAAATTAAGTATTTCCAGATATCAAGGGAGTTCTTTAGGTATTGACTTGAGGACTCCAATTGTAATTGGTATAACAACTGGCTGGTAGGTCATAGAATCAGCCTGATGTTCAGAATGGATTGGGCATTTTAGTCTCCTTATTATTATTTAGATTTAATATGTAGCTACCCCTTTTTCAGAGTTAGATAAGCAAACAACTGGGAATAAACCGAATGGTTTGCAAACTTATCTAATTGTTAGGTTATCAATTAAACGAATAGTTTATTACAGACTTTTAAGACCAGATCATAAAAGTTAAAACAATC
This sequence comes from Thamnophis elegans, assembly GCF_009769535.1. Taxonomy (NCBI): domain Eukaryota; kingdom Metazoa; phylum Chordata; class Lepidosauria; order Squamata; family Natricidae; genus Thamnophis; species Thamnophis elegans. Next base: position 172,629,110 of record NC_045541.1, read on the forward strand.
AAATATAATTTGAAAATATAGTAAACTCTTATTAATTAAGTAAATCACATACTGTACTTCAGATGTTGGGTCTTATAGTTGGGCATGGAATTCAGTAGCCTTGTAAAAGTGATTGCAAGATGTTGTATTTTTCGGACTATAAGAGGCACCGGAGTATAAGATGCACCATGATTTGAAGACGCGATTTTTAAAAAAAATGTTTTTGAACTCTGCAGGCCTCCCAAACCCTTTGCACCCCTCATTTTTTGCAAAGAAAAAAAGGGGGGGGGATGCAGAGCTTTGGGAGGCTTGTAGAATGCTCCTGGGAGTGGGGGTGGTGTCAAAAATGAGCAAAAAACCCACCGTTTTTCACAAAACGCCTTGCATTTTGCAAAAAAAAAAAAAAAAGGCATGCAGAGGCTTTGGGAAGCTTGTAGAGTGCTCCTGGTGGTGGTGAGCGGGGGACAAAAACGGGCTGTTTTTTGCTCTTTTTTGCCCTCCCCAGCCCTCAGGAGCACTCTATAAGCCTCCTAAAGGCTATGCACCGCCATTTTGGTGAAGGAATTGGGGTTTCAGGAGGCAAAAAATACTGTATTCAGTGTACAAGACGCACCCAGATTTTCACCCTCTTTTTTGAGAGAAAAAGGTGCGTCTTATACTCCGAAAAATACACTAGTTATCTTTTAAGAAAAATTCTCGGTACCGTTCGTCTAAACAGCCAAAGCGTCCATCTATTAAGTGTTAAATTACAGATAGTTCTTGACTTACAACCATTCATTTAGCCACTGTTTGAAGTTACAAGAGCTTTGAGAAAAGATGACTGGTCCTTGCACTTAACAACCATTGAAGCATCCCCATAGTCACACAGTCAACATTTGGCCCCTTGTCAACTGGTGTGTATTTGTGGTGGTTGTAGCATCCTAGTGTCAGATGTCATGTGACCATGGGGATGCTGCAATGGTCATAAGTGTGAAAAAGGGTCATGAGTCACTTTTTCAAGTGCCATTGTAACTTTGAACGGTCATTAAATTAGCTGTTGTAAGTCCAGGACTATCTGTTCTCCATTCCTTATTAACCTTTCAAAGCATATCTTCAACTCTTAGACACTGGTCTCTTACAAAATAGCACTTGCCCCTTTGTTGATTCTAATTTGGGCTACACCAGTGATACGTATGTATCACTTTTCGTGTGAAAAGTGATACATATATCACTTTTCGGCACCAAAAGTGGCGAAGAAGCTCAAAAGCCAGAGGCTCAAAGACCAGCTCACCGGTGTGCATGTGTGTACTGCCCAGCTGCTCTTTGAATTTCCGGTGTGTGCATGCGTGCTGGCCAGCTAGTCTTCACGTGTGCTGGAGTGCCGGGAACCCGAAGACCAGGTAGCTGGAGTGTGCATTGCACACCGACCAGCTGTCTTCAGCTTTCTGGCACGTGCAAAGATTAGCTGGCCAGCACACATGTGTGTGCCGGAAAGCAGAAGAACAGCTGGAGACGGCCCGAGTGCCCACAGAAAAGGCTCTGCGTGTCACCTCTTGCACATGCGCCAGTGGTAGGTTGCAGGCGGTACGCCCCGGTATGCATGTAACGGTGCCTGACGGAAGCAGCAGCCACCGTACTGGAATGGTGCTTTGGAGGGCCCGCCTGCCCTCGTTCCTTACCTGTATTGAAGGAAACGGGCCACCTGCGTATGCACGCACAGCATACGGTGCTTGTGCGATGCTCCGCCGTTGTAGGCGCTGGGTGTGCATGCATGCGCAGCGCCTGTGCCCGTGGTGCACGCCCAGCTCCCGTTGCAGCATACCAGTTGCAGCTTGAGCCAAAACCCACTGCTGACGTGTGCCATAGGTTTGCCATCACAGGGCTATACAATTTCAGGCCTTACGGTTTTTTTAAAAAGCCAAAACATTGTTACTGTTAAAAAAAAGGAAAACCTGTGGACTGATATATATTGTTTTGCTCTTTAATAATTGGAGGGTTGTGTTTCTAAAATTGCTAATGAGACAGTCTAAGATTTTATTTTATTATTTATTTTATTTTATTTTACTTCATTTCATTGAAGAGGTGAGATATTATTATTTTTTTTCAAATATCTTAAGCAAATGAGGCTTGCTGGATCAGATCATTGCTGCAGACCGGGCATCTTTGGATATTGAGATGGGCAGCGTATAAATTTAATAAATCAATAAATAAAACTTTTTCTGGCTACTAATATTTCCCGGAAGCAAAGTATTTCTCTTTTGCATTTAAAAAAAAATATTATTTTTTTGAAAGACAGACTGCTCTCTTCCAGGGAAGATCTGAGACGAGATTTTGAGAGATCTTTTGTTCTTTTGTGAAGGCAGAATGCAATTTTTCCCGCCTGTCTAAATTTGTTTCCCCCCCCCCCCCCCGGTCTGCTTTGCACAAAAGGCCTGTGACAGGAACTGCAAATGGGGAACTGTGGCACCCGCTGAAAATAAACTGTGACTTTCACTCTTTGTCACTCCAGAAATTAGCCAGAATTGAGGCAGACAATTGTGTTCTGCTTAGTATATGTTGCTCATTGACAGGGATGAGTGTTAATCTTTCACAACCTTTACAGCTTGAAGATGTGTGGACTTCACCTCCCAGAATTCCCCAGCCAGCAAGGCTGGCTGGGGAATTCTGGGAGTTGAAGTCCACACATCTTCAAGTTACCAAGGTTGAGAAATACTTGTGTATGTGAAGGAGTGAATAAACATATAAATATTGGGGCAAATAAACATACAAATATTGGGGCATTTCCTCCGCTTCAAAAGTATAGAATACGTTGTAATATTAAATATTAAAATAATATTGAAATCATGTTTTAATTTAAAAAAATAATTTTAAAAATATTAAAATAATAACCCTTTTTTTGGAACTATTGCCATCTGGCAGACAGTACAATAAAAACAAGGACAAATAGGTTGAAGAACAGTTTCTCTTCCAGAGCAGTAGCTATATTGAATTCTATTGTATGGTGCAATATTAATGCAGTATCAGGGGTTTTCAATTCAATTGTATAGAATGAGAAGGATGTGTGTTTTCATTTTATTTTTAGAGCTTTCTTATGTATGATGTACACTGAATAGGGCAATTGTGATTACAGGTCGTCGTCAACTTATAACCACCATTGAGCCCAAAATTGATGTTGCTAAGTGAGAAATCTGTTAATTGAGTTTGCTCCATTTTACGATTTTTCTCGCAACGTTTGTTAAGTGAATGGCTGCAGTGTTCAAATGAGTAACACAGTTGTTAGGCTCTGCTTCCCCATTGACTTTCCTTTTCAGAAGGTCGCAAAAGAGGATTACATGACTCCGGGACCGTGCAACCATCATAAATGTGAGTCAATTGTCAAGCATCCACGAATTAATCACACGATCATGGAGATGCTGCAATGGTCATAAGTGTGAAAATGCTCATAATGGTCACTTTTTTCAGTGCCATTGTAACTTTGAATGGTCACCAGATGAACTGTGGTCCTCCTAAGCTCCATTTTCGCTGGCAGATGATTTCAGGAGGCCGTTGCAGCTGAAAACAGAACTCGGCAGCGTTTGGTCAAGCTGGCCATGCCCACGCTGGCCTCCCTGAGATCAAGTTGGCCACGCCCACCCTGGCCTCCCTGAGATCAAGCTGGCCATGCCCACCCTGGCCTCCCCTGATGCTGCCCTCAATGAAATCAAGTTTGACACCCCTGCTGTAGAGTACAATACAATGCAATACAATACAATAACAGAGTTGGAAGGGACCTTGGAGGTCTTCTAGTCTAGGCAGGAAACCCTATACCGTTCCAGACAAATGGCTATCCAACATCTTCTTAAAGACTTCCAGTGTTGGGGCATTCACAACTTCTGGAGGCAAGCTGTTCCACTGATTAATTGTTCTCACTATCAGGAAATTTCTCCGCAGTTCTAAGTTGCTTCTCTCCTTGATTAGTTTCCACCCATTCTTCTTGTTCTACCCTCAGGTGCCTTGGAGAATAGTTTGACTCCCTTTTCTTTGTGGCAACCCCTGAGATATTGGAAGACTGCTATCATGTCTCCCCTAGTCCTTCTTTTCATTAAACTAGACATACCCAGTTCCTGCAACCGTTCTTCTTATGTTTTAGTCTCCAGTCCCCTAATCATCTTTGTTGCTCTTTTCTGCACTCTTTCTAGAGTCTCCACATCTTTTCTGCATCGTGGCGATCAAAACTGAATGTCGTATTCCAAGCGTGGCCTTACCAAGGCATTATAAAGTGATATCCCTCTGTTTATGCAGCCTAGAACTGTGTTGGCTTTTTTGGCAGCTGCTGCACACATCTGGCTCCTATTTAAATGGTTGTCCACTAGGACTCTAAGATCCCTCTCACAGTTACTACTGTTGAGCAAGGTACCACCTATACTGTACCTGTGCATTTCGTTTTTCTTGCCTAAATGTAGAACATTTATGTATGTATGTTGCAATAAACGCCATGATTAACACTTGACTAACAATCAAGTAAACAATACCTCTATCAAGGAACTACTGAAGCAGACAAACGTGATGCTGCTGCTATCTATTCAGTCATGTCTCTCTCCTAGTGATTCTATGGGTCTCCATATATTTTGATCTTGCACTATTTCTTTGAGTTTTTCTGTGCTCTGGCTGATGTCAGCTTTGATGTGACCGGCCAGTGTGTTATTTGGCAGCCTGTTTCTTTTTGCCGCTAACTCTTCCAAACATAATTGCTTTCTCCAGCAAATTCTCCCACATGACATGGCTAAAATAAGTGAGTCGCGGTTTCATGATTTTGCCTTCCAGTGACATGTCCACTGTTGTCTGTTCCAGTATTTAATTATTAGTCTCTTTTCCTGTCCAAGGAATACGCAGGAGCCTTCTCCAGCATCACAGCTCAAAACAGTCAATTGTCCTTCTGTATTACCTTTTTTAAGGTCCTGCTGTCATAACCATAAGTAGCTACAGGGAACACAATAGAGCAGACTAACCTACACAGACGAGCAAGCTAAGAGTAAACAATACTCTCAAAACCCCACCAAGACCGTTCTCATTAACAGTGGCAGAGCAAACCACTCGTATAAAAAAAAAGAGAGCAAACCCTATTCCCTCCTAGCACTGATGGGGTTACCTCATTTGGTAATAAAACATCTGCAAGAAAACCACCAAGCTCAGAAAACACCAAGGACCTCACTGAGGAAATCTTCCTGGGCTAAGCATGGAGAAAGGACTTTCTCTTTGGTGGCTCCCAAATCTTCTTCCTGTGTGTGAAAAAGAACTTCTAAAGTCAGAAATTCTAAAGCAGGGGTGTCAAACTCAATTTAATTGAGGGCCGCATTAGGGTTGTGTTTCACCTTGGAGGGCCAAGGTGGGTGTGGACAGCTTGATGTCACTTGTGTCAGGGAACCTGTGGTGACCTGAGCGCTCTGCCAGCGAAAATGGGCTCTCGAGCTCCGTTTTCAGCTGCAATGGCCTCCTGCAACTCTCCGCCAGCAAAAACAGAGCTTGGGCATGCCACCCGTAACCCTTGCAAGCTCCGTTTTTGGATGCAATAGCCTCCCGCAATCCTCTGCCAGCAAAGAGAGAGCTCAGGACGACTGCATGCAGCCCTCCCGAGTTCCAGTTTTGCTGGCAGAGGTGCTGTGGGCCGGTCCTTTGCTGTTTTCAGGGCGGCCCCGCACGCCAGATCTAAGCACCCCGCAGGCCGGATCCAGCCTGCAGGCCTTGAGTTTGACACCCCTGGTCTAGGGTCAGAACTTGGACCGAGCAGCTTCTGAAATGTCAGGGTTACTACGGATGCCTTAATTAAATCATGAGCCTCGAGCCAAGCTTCAAAAGAAACCCAATTATTTATTAGGAGCTTCATGTCGGCACATTCCCAAGTGAAGCCAGCTCTGACCCCACGTAATTTACGGCCCAATCATGACCCTGTTTCCCCCCTCCCCCCCAGGGTGTGTTATCAATCACATTAGTCAATGGGGCAATTTCTCAGGTTGTAGAGATCACTCCCTCCCGGGAGTGTTAAGTAACCCTGGGATACAGCCTTGACAGAGATCAGTCTGGAATGTACATCTGTCTTTGGCTGCCGTGCCATTTCATCGGTTTCCCATCCCCCCTTTCTTATGGCAACTCGAGAGCAGGCCAGGGATCCTTTGGGGGTTGACATGAAGTTAGAACTTGGACCAAGCATCAATCTCAAAGCAAACACAGCCACAGAATCTCAAACTGTCCTCACATCCTTGGGAAAAGGTTATCCAAGCTCAGCTCCACTGGCTGCCTCCTGGGTTCTAAGGAGAGAATAAGCGAGAAATACAGAAGCTTTGTGTGAAAGGAGATTTTTTTTTTCTTTGCTCAGGGAGAATCTCTCTTCCTGGCTACCTATTCTTGTGGTCACAACAGAGCCGGGGCTGGCAGTTTCCTGCTGTCTGTTCTATTTTGAACTTGGCTTGGTCTGACGCTCTTATTTTCGGCTTTTGTTTCCACATTATTCTTCCCAGGATTAAATGTTTAGAAACGCAAACGAAACCAGGGAGAATGGTGGAATACAAACCTCTGGGCAGTTCTCCAAGGGACACATTTGGGGTTTCCAAATAGAGGTTTGGAATGTCGGTGTATTTGAGATGCCTGCTAGGTTCTTTATTCTCTTGCAAGTGCAAGGCAGTTTGTTTGGGGTTGACTCTGCATTTTAAATACAGAGGAAAATGCCCTTGTTTAAAAAAAAATCAAGTTAACTTGATTAACTTCTCAAAACCCAGAACTCTTTATTAGCTAGTTTACACTGATCTCAGCTATGTTTTTTTCAGCACAAATCATAGACAGTAAAGAAAATGAAATGGCATTCCAGCCTAACATTTTTGGAGGAATGTATGTAATGCGAATTCAAATCTTATTTTTAAAAAAAGCTACTAGTTTTGTTGAATAACAGAATAAAAGTGTTGAAAGGGACCTTGGAGGTTTTCTAGTGCAATTTTTGGTTTTTTGCATCAGGCAGTTTCAAATGCTGCTTCTGAAAGACATTAATTTCATGGTCTTAAATGAAAATTACCAGTTTGTAACAGCTGTCATATATAAGCAATTAGAAGGTTGATTCTGCTTATACCAAAAATGGAACCAACTTTTCCGTTCCTAAGCAAAGTGGTCATTAAGTGAGTCGGCCCCGATTTTACAACTTGTTTTGCCGTTCTTGTTAAGTGAATCACTGCAGTTGTTAACTGAAGCGCACAAATTGCAACATCATTACTATTGTCCCCATGCAAATATCGACAGTATTTCTGCCAGTGGCTTCATCCAAATCATTTCATGATATTTAAATTTTTCATTTATTCCGCTGAACCCTTCTTGTTTATCCGCTACGAATGACTTTCAAAACACGTTTTCGTTTCCTTCAAAAATCTCTCTTCGTTTTCTTAACCTCTTATAATCGTAACAGTCCTTGCCCTTTTTAAAACTACATTACATTCTTCTGCAACCATATTTTTTCTTCGTACCTATTGCAAGATATTTTTTTCTCACCTTTTTTTTTTGGCAGCAATTTTTCTCCTCCATGTCTCTCATTTTTTTCCCCCTTTTCTTTCGTGATCCTTTTTGGTATTTGTGTTTTGTAATTTATTAGTTTGTCAAACATGTACAAGATAGCGGGTATAAATGATAGACATGGACATGAACAAATGAAATGAATGCAAATAAATGGGGGCAGTAGGACAGGGACGTTAGGCACACTGGTGCGCTTATGCACACCCCCTTTAAGGACCTCTTAGGAATGGGGTGAGGTCCACAGTAGACAGTTTAAGGTTGAAGCTCTGGGGGTGTTGAGGATGTAGCAACGGAGTCAGGTAGAGCATTCCAGGCGTGGACCACTCTATTGCTGAAGTCGTATTTTCTGCAATCGAGTTTGGAGCGGTTTACCTTGAGTTTGTATCGATTGTTTGCCCGTGTGTTATTGAGGTTGAAGCTGAGGAAGTTGTTGACAGATAAGATGTTGTAACAGACAATTTTGTGAACTGTGCTTACATCACAACGTAGGCGGCGCAGTTCCAGATTGTCCAAGGCCAAAATTTCAAGCTTGGTGGCATAGGGAATTCTATTGTGAATACAGGAGTGGAATACTCCCGTTTTTCTCAAAATTCAGTCTTGGGACCACCAAAAGTGGGGCCTCTACACCTTCCAGAATCTCATTATTGCTCCTGCAGCATCATAATTCACTCTTTCATAAAGGATCAAATTAATCATTATCTTTAGATGAATATGTATTCACTTTCCTGTACAGGTAGTCCTTGAGCCCAAAATTTCCATTGCTAAGAGACGTGTTAAGGGACGTTTGCCCCATTTTATGATCTTTCTTGCCACAGTTGTTAAGTGAATCCCTGCAGTTGTTAAGCCAGGGACACAGTTGTTAAGTGAATCTGGCTTCCCAAATTGACTTCGCTTGTCAGAAGGTCGCAAATGGGGAATCATGTGGCCCCAGGACACTTGCCAAGCCTCGGAATTGTAATCATGTGACCCGTGGCACTACAAAACCGCGGTCCACTAAAGCGCGCCCGATTAAACCACGTCGCTGACGTCATCAGCAGCGTGACAACAGCGACCGCGGAGAAAAAAGGGCGCTTTAAAAAGCGCTTTGAAAGCAAGCTGATTCAAGTTAAGGTAAGGGTTAGGGTTAGGGTTAGGTTTAGGGTTAGGTTAAGGGTTAGAGTTAGGTTAAGGGTTAGGGGTTAATTTTAGCGTTCACAGTGTGCTTTTTTTGTCGCGCTGTGATGACGTCAGGTACGCGGTTTCGTCAAGCGCGCTTTAGTCTAATGCGGTTTTGTGGTGGAACCCATGTGACCATGGGGATGCTACAATGGTTATCAGTGTGAAAAATGGTCATAAGTCATTTTTTACAGGGCCGTTGTAACTTTGAACGGTCACTAAGGGAATGATTGCAACCCAAGAATTCCCTGTATGTACATATCAGTAGACCTCTCAATGGTAGCATCTCAATGGTAGCATCTTCTTTTCTGTAGCCCCTCACCTTGTGTCTATTTGGTAGATTAATTTGACTGTTTTTTGTTTTTGTTTTTTTGCACAGAATGTACCGCAAAATCCCCCAAATTGTATATCCGGTCCTCCTGTTGTCACCATTCATTGGAGCATAACATGCCATTAATCAACAAGCTATGGGTTCCTATGTTAATAATTACCCCTAATAACTCAAATAGGGGCGCAGTGGCTCAGGGCCTAAGATGCTGAGCTTGTCAATCAGAAAATTCAGCAGTTCAAATCCCTAGCGCTGCATAATGGAGTGAGGTCCCGTTACTCGTCCCAGCTTCTGCCAACCTAGCAGTTTGAAAGCACGTAAAAATGCAAGTAGAAAAATAGGAAGCACCATCGGAGGGAAGGTGACAGCGTTCCATGCGCCTTTGGCATTTAGTCATGTCGTCCACATGACCACAGGCACTTCTTCAGACAGTGCTGGCTCTTCGGCTTAGAAACGGAGATGAGCACCACCCCCTTGAGTCGGGAACGACTAGCACATATGTGCAAGGGGAACCTACTACCTTTTCCATTACCTAATAACTCAAATGGCATCAATTCTTTTCTTTTGACTTACATTTTAGCCCCTTCATATACCATTTAGCCCACCCTCTGACTTCCTTGCACATCCTCATGCACTCCAGGCCAGCAGATAAGAGAATCATCATTCAAACTTTAAATCAGGGGTCTTCAAATGTGGAAATTTAATACAGAGGGATAGAATCAAGATCGTGTGATGTGTTTATACCACTCTATGATGCCTTAGTAAGGGCCACACTTTGAATACTGCATCCAGATGTTGAGACTCTAGAAAGAGGGCAGAGAAGAGCACCAAAGATGATTAGACAAAAACATATGAAGAACGGTTGCAGGAATGTTTGGTTTAATAAAGGGGACATGGTGGCTCAGTGGCTAAGATGCTGAGCTTGTCGATCACAAAGGTCAGCAGTTCGGCAGTTCGAATCCCTACTGCCACGTAACGGAGTGAGCTCCCATTACTTGTCCCAGCTTCTGCCAACCTAGCAGTTCAAAAGCATGTAAAAATGCAAGTAGAAAAATAGGGACCACCTTTAGTGGGAAAGTAACAGTGTTCTGTGTGCCTTCGGCATTTAGTCATGCTGGCCACATGACCACAGAGACGTCCTCAGCAGCGCTAGCTCTTCAAGTTTGAAACGGAGATGAGCACCGCCCTCTAGAGTCGGGAACGACTAGCATATATGTGCGAGGGGAACCTTTACCTTTACTAGTTTGATGAAAAGAAGAACTAGGAATGACGTGATAGGAATGTTCCAATATCTGAGGGGCTGACACACTTTTCTCCAAAGCACCTGAAGGCAGGACAAGAAACACTGGATGGAAATTAATCAAGGAGAGAACCAGCCTAGAAATAAGGAGAAATTTCTTTTTCCAATTAATCAGTGGAGTGACCTGCCTCCAGAAATTGTGGGCGTTCCAACTCTGGAGGCTTTTAAGAAGAGATTGGACAGCCATTTGTCTGAAATGGGACAGGGTTTCCTGGCTGAACAGGGGGCTGGGACTAGAAGACAATACAATACAATAGCAGAGTTGGAAGGGACCTTGGAGGTCTTCTAGTACAACCCCCTGACTAGGCAGGAAACTCTATACTGTTCCAGATGTTGGCTATCCAACATCTTCTTAAAGACTTCCAGTGTTGGGGCATTCACAACTTCTGGAGGCAACTTCTGTTCCACTGATTAATTGTTCTAACTGTCAGGAAATTTCTCCTCAGTTCTAAGTTGCTTCTCTCCTTGATTAGTTTCCACCCATTGCTTCTTGTTCTACCCTCAGGTGCCTTGGAGAATAGCTGGACTCCCTCTTTGTGGCAACCCCTGAGATATTGGAAGACTGCTAGCATGTTTCTCCTAGTCCTTCTTTTCATTAAACTAGACATACCCAGTTCCTGCAACCGTTCTTCATATGTTTTAGCCTCCAGTCCCCTAATCCTCTTTGTTGCTCTTCTCTGCACTCTTTCCGGAGTCTCTGCATCTTTTCCACATCGTGGTGACCAAAACTGGATGCAGGATTCCAAATGTGGCCTTACCAAGGCATTATAAAGTGGTATTAACACTTCACGTGATCTTGATTCTATCCCTCTGTTTATGCAGCCTAGAACTGTGCTGGCTTTTTTGGCAGCTGCTGCACACGGCTGGCTCATATTTAAATGGTTGTCCACTAGGACTCCAAGAGCCCTTTCACAGTTACTACTGTTGAGCAAGGTACCACCTATACTGTACCTGTGCTTTTCGTTTTTGTTGCCTAAATGTAGAACCTTACTCTTTTCACCATTGAATTTCATAGACCTCCAAGAGCCTTCCAACTCCATTATTCTTTTGTACTTATGGACTTCAACTTTAAATGACCACAGCAACAAGGCTGGCTGAGGAATTCTGGGAGTTGAAGTCCATAAGTTTTAATGTTGCCAAGTTTGGAGATCCCTTTCCCTTTTTCTTAGTGTCACAGTTGCCACCCTCTGGTCCCATAGAGAGACTCTGCTACCTATCATCGCTTTTGTCAACTGCGGCTTTCACATCCTTTTTTAGGAAGTCAGAAAAGGTGTGAACTAAATCAGGGGCTTTCAAACTTTTTCAAAAGGCCACCGATTCTGTTGTTTAGAAAAAAAATTCCCCAGAACGGATGGAGAGGCAATGCTTTACTGATAGAACGTTGGTTGTGTTTGAGTAAACATTTGCTGCTATTGTTGGCTTTAGCCTTTCCCAGAACTGATCAGGTCCATGATGAGGGGGTGGAAATCCATCCCCTGATTGTCTCCAAAGCAGGAGTCTACCAATGTCATATTATTCCACGACAAGTCATCTTTTATACTTATGACAACAGTTGGGACTGGAACTTCCATCCCTAAGCACTGTAGTTGTTAAATGAGTCAAAACCAATTTTCCGACCTGATTGCCGCAGTCATTAAGTGAAGGTTAATCACTTGAGCAAATCTAACTTCCTCCGTTGTTTCCAGATGTTTTGAATGGTTCAAAAACTGGACGTTTTTAAGGAGAGAATGGACAACCAGTCTGAAAATTGTGTAGGGTTTCCTGCTTGAGCAGGGGTTTGGACTAGAAGACCTCCAAGGGCCCCTTCCATCCCTGTTGTTTCATTATTGACTTTGTCGTTGGAATCCCTTGGAAAGATTGCAGTGGTGGGATTCAGCCAGTTCACACCTATTCGGGAGAACCGGTTGTTAACTTTCTAAGCAGTTTGGAGAACCGGTTGTTGGAAGAAATCTCCTTTTGTTTTTTCCCACTTTACAGGGCTAATCCTGCAAGGAAGGCAGGAAGGAAACATTCTGGTGTTGCTTTTAGCCTAATCTTTATTGCCCTGCTTACAGAAACTGCCTCTCCGGTTAACCCTTATTACCATTGTAACAACTAAGGCGAAGTGCTCATCGACCTAAGTGGCATTGACTTGGCCACACCCACATGATCACATGACCACCGAGCCCCGCCTACCCAGCTGGCCATTAAGGTAGTCTTAGATCTCTTGTGGGCCTGAAGGGACTCAAGACAGATGACATGCCTGCCCCTTCCCTTGCGTTCAGCCTGGTCATCTCCTAGAGTCATAAATGCAAGGACCAGTCACAAGCCACTTTTTTTCTTTGTGTGTAAAAGGTTTTTATTTTCCATTTTTTCATTTTCATACACTCACATATATACTGTGCATAGCCAGAGCCATACAACATTAAACAATAATTGCAGCAATTCCTCTTGTCAACAATACCCCAAAAAATAGAAACCCAATATACCTCTTCCACTCTCTGTACACCTCTTTCTTCCACCCCCTCCAACTTTCTATCTTCCCTCCATCATCCCCCTCTACCCTACTTCCCCTCCCCCCTCTACCATTCCTCTCTCCCGATCCACTCCCTCCCTTCCTTCTTACCCTCCCTCCCATCCTCTCTCCCGCCCTCTCTACCAATCTTTCTTCTATCCCAGTCCTCCTCCCCTTGATGTATTTCCATTATATGTCAATGTACTTAACTTATCCTATTTTTACAGCGAAATTAAAGAAAAACAGTATACATGTGAAATCGCATTACATTGAAATCTAACACATCGTATCTAACCTAGTATATATCCCTCCCTCCCCTCACCCTCCCCCCCCAACACCCCACCTCCCTCCCCCCCCCGACTTCCCAGAGCCCGTACACGGTATAGATTTTTAACAAACACAGTCTAAAATATGTTGAGAAAAAAAGAAATAAAAAAAGGGTTAATAACATCTCTACATTGATCTTAGCTTCTTCTTGCTATGCTAACTTTGAACAGTTTAAATCATTCCTGATCTTAAGCATAGGCTATCTGGAATTTCTTAGTCCCATATTTATTTTGTATATAGTCAATCCATTTTTTCCAGTCTCGTTTATATCTCTCATTTGAGTGATCTTTAAGATATGCCGATATTTTAGCCATCTCGGCTACGTTTGTAACTTTCAATGTCCATTCTTGAGTTGTAGGCAAGCCTTCCTTCTTCCAGTATTGTGCCACCACTTTTTTTCCAGTGCTGTCGTAACTTTGGCCGTTAAACCAACGATCAGAAATCGAAGACTACCTGTATTCCACAGCTCTAACCAACCTGAAGTTTCAATAAAGAATATTTGTAGCTCAGGGTTGACACGAGGGGGGTCCTTGGTGCTCTCTGAGCTTGCTTGTTTTCTTGCAGACGTTTCATTACCCAAGCGAGGTAACATCATCAGTATTACTGTGTTTCCCCAAAAATAAGACCCAACCAGAAAATAAGCAGCCCTAGCATGATTTTTTTTCAGGATGCTCGTAATATAAGGCCCCATAATAAGCCCCAGTTAAGATCGTCAGCCAGATGGATGCATTTAGTACCGTATTTTCCCCCAAAATAAGACCTAACCGAAAAATAAGCCCTTTTGAAGTGAAAATTAATATAAGACCTGGTCTTATTTTGGGGGGGAAACATGGTAGTAAGTAATTCTCTGTATACCAATAAAGGAGAATATTCAGTGTTGAAATGAATGGTCCTTGGTGCTCTCTGAGCTTGCTTGTTTTCTTGCAGACGTTTCATTACCCAAGCGAGGTAACATCATCAGTATTACTGTGTTTCCCCAAAAATAAGACCCAACCAGAAAATAAGCAGTCCTAGCATGATTTTTTTTCAGGATGCTCGTAATATAAGGCCCCATAATAAGCCCCAGTTAAGATCGTCAGCCAGATGGATGCATTTAGTACCGTATTTCCCCCAAAATAAGACCTAACTGAAAAATAAGCCCTTTTGAAGTGAAAATTAATATAAGACCTGGTCTTATTTTGGGGGGAAAACATGGTAGTAAGTAATTCTCTGTATACCAATAAAGGAGAATATTCAGTGTTGAAATGAATGGTCCTTGGTGCTCTCTGAGCGTGCTTGTTTTCTTGCAGATGTTTCATTACCCAAACCTAGTTTGGGTAATGAAACATCTGCAAGAAAACAAGCCAGCTCAGAGAGCACCAAGGACCATTCAACAGGAAGTTCCCCCTATTGTTCAGCCTGGCTTTGCTTTCTTTCAATTTCAACCCAAGTTGCAGTCTTGATTTTTGTTTTAACAGAGAACAAATTATCCTCTCTTGCAACTGCTTTTTAGAAGTTTCTAGAGAATGAATGGTTGCAGGACCTGGGAATGTCTCTAACGAAGAGGAGGACTAGGGGTGATGATACATTTGGGGGGGGTGTGTCCGGTCCCCATGGTTCTTTGATGGCCTGGTTTCCTTTTAGAATAGAATAGAATAACAGAGTTGGAAGGGACCTTGGAGCTCTTCTAGTCCAACCCCCTGCTTAGGCAGGAAACCCCACACCACTTCAGACAAATGGTTATCCAATATCTTCTTTAAAACTTCCAGTGTTGGAGCATTCACAACTTCTGGAGGCAAGTTGTTCCACTGATTAATTGTTCTCACTGTTAGGAAATTTATCCTTAATTCTAGGTTGCTTCTCTCCTTGATTAGTTTCCACCCATTGCTTCTTGTCCTGCCCTCAGGTGCTTTGGAGAATAGCTTGACTCCCTCTTCTTTGTGGCAGCCCCTGAGATATTGGAAGACTGCTATCATGTCTCCCCTAGTCCTTCTTTTCATTAATCTAGACATACCCAGTTCCTGCAACCGTTCATGTTTTAGTCTCCAGTCCCCTGATCATCTTTGTTTACCGCTAACTCTTCCAAACCTGATTGCTTCCTTCCGCCATATGATATGGCCAAAGTAAGTGAGACACAGTTCCATGATTGTATCTTCTAGTGACATGTCAGATGTTATGCCCTCCAGTACAGGTAATCCTCAATTTATGACCCCAGTTGAGCCCAAAATTTAAGTTGCTAAGCGAGATATTTCTTAAATGGTTTTTGCCCAATTTTAAGACTTTTCTTGCCACATTTGTTAAATGAATCGATGCAGTTAACACGGCTGTTAAGTAAATCTGGCTTCCTCATTGACTTTGCTTGTCATAAGGTCACAAAAGTTGATGCCATGGCCCTGGGACACTGCAATCATCATAAATGGGAATCAGTCATCAAGCATCCAAATATCAATCCCGTGACCCTGGGGATGCAATCATCATAAATGTGGAAAACAGTCATAAGTCACTTTTTCCAGTGCCATTGTGACTTCAAACAGTCACTAAGTGAATTGTTGTAAGTTGAGGACTACCTGTATATATGCTTGCTAGTCAAGGATGTGGAACGCTAGGAAGCAGAAAACAGCCTGCAAACAGGTGGACTATTAATTTATCTTTATCTGTTTTTCACGTTTTTGTACCGCTTGTTTTCCTCAGATGGGACTAGATTTGCTTATCTTAATCATGAGGATAACCGTGCTTAATAGCAAGCACATTATTAGTCTGGACACATTTTGATGAGTGTGCCAGAAACGCAGCTGAAGTTCAGTTTTATCCCAAAAGTTACACTATTCCAGGGGTGTCAAGCTCGATTTGATTGAGGGCCGCATCAGAGTTGTGTTTGACTTTGGGGGGAGGCGTGGTGTGGCCAGGGGGGGTGATGCAACATCATTCATGTTAGGAGCGCTTTTGGTGGCCCAAGTGCTCTGCCAGCAAAAACAGGCTCCTGAGCTCCATTTTCGGCTGCCCCAGCTTCCTGTAACCCTCTGTCAGGCTCTCCCGAGCTCCATTTTCACTGGCAGAGGGTTGAGGCCGTGGCAGCTGAAAACAGAGCTCGGGAGCCGGTTTTTACTGGCAGAAGCACTGCAGACTGGTCCTTTGCTGTTTCTAGAGCGCTCCCGCGTTCCAGATCTAAGTACCCCATGGACCGTATCCGGCCCCTGGGCCTTGAGTTTGACACCTCTGCACTATTCTATACAAGCTGGGGTCTCTCTAATCAAGAGAACGCCTTGCCAGCCAACATATTGTACAGGTAGTCCTTGACTTACAGCCATGCATTTAGCGATGATTCGAAGTTGCAACAACACTGGAAAAAGTGACTTAACACCATTTCTCACAGCAGCTTCCCCACGTCATGTGATCGAAATTACCTTTGTGCAGTGTCTATTAATGCACATCCGTGTATCTCGTGCAAAAGCACTTGATCAGAACCTTGGTGGCGCAGTGGTTAGAGTGCAGTACTGCAGGCTGCTTCTGTTGACTGCAATTTGGCAGTTCGAATCTCACCAGGCTCAAGGTTGACTCAGCCTTCCATCCTTCCCAGGTGGTTAAAATGAGGATCCAGATTGTTGGGGGCAATTCGCTGACTCTATAAACCGCTTAGAGTAAAAGCACTGTGAAGCGGTATATAAGTCTAAGTGCTATTACTATTTCCTGTTGGCAACAGGTATGGATTTATGACGGCTGCACGTACCGCGGGATTATGTGATCGCCATTTGCAATCTTCCCAACTGGCTTCCACCAAGCAAAGTGATTGGAGGAGGCTGTATTAGTTTATTGACTTCATAATTCACTTAACAACTGCAGTGATTCACTTAATAACTGTGGCAACAAGGTTGTAAAATTGGGTGTGGCTCGCTTAACCACCTTGCTTAGCCAGAGAGATTCTGGTCTCAATTGTTGTTGTAAATCAAGGACTGCCTTTACAGGAAGTCCTCGACTTACAATAGTTCGGTTTGTGACCATTCAAAGTTACAATGGCACTGAAAAAATGTGACTTATGACCATTTCTCATAGTTACGATCTTTGCAGCTTTCCCAAGCTCACGTGATGAAAATTAAGATGCTGGGCAACTGGTTCATACTTACGACGGTTGCAGTGTCCCAGGGTCATGAGATCACCTTTTGCGACCTTCTGACAAGCAAAGTCAATGGGGAAACCAGATTCATTTCACAACCAGGCTAACTAACTTATATAACTCGAGGATTACCTGTACTGATGCTGCTCATATTGTATCCACAAGGTGGGATATGCAATGTCTTGATGCATACAGGATGTTGGGATGCAGGTATGAATGATTTTAATAGGAATATTGAGGATCTCACCATACGAAATCAGTCTCGCCAAGCATAAGAATCTCCAGTTCCAAAACGGAGTCAGAAATTTGGAGAAAGATCAACTTTCCAAATTCTTGATTCAGATTGCACAACTCTGACTTAGCATCAGAAAGATTAGAAACTTAATTGTTTCATATTGTTGGAAGAAATGTCCATCTGGGTTCAGTTCCAAGTGGGGAAAAAGACACTGGAAACGTGGAGGCTGCTTGGAAAGATGGTTTAATAATGGTGGACAGGACCACATGATTTGAGATCCTGGGCAAAAAGAGGAAAGAGATGCTGAGAGTGCTCTGGGTTTTATGCCCTCTCTGGGCTTTTGAATTTGAGCTTGTATTCTGATTGGTTGCCGGACTCCCATGGGGCCACACAGGAGTAACTTTGTAGGTTGTGTTTGTGTCCCAGGCTTGGTTGAGCCTTGCTGGGTGATGATGTAACGAAGGGGCTTTGGGCAATTCCTCCTATGGCTCTGCCCGAAGGAGGTAGATCTTTGTTATGTAGAATAAACTGGCCTAGGCCTTAATGGCCCATTGAGAAAGGTGGGGCGGTGGGGTGAGTTTCTGCCTCCCTTTTAGGTGAAATATTCTGTCCTTTTAATATTTCCTAAAATATCTCATTTTTTTTCTAGGAGAGGGGTGGTGGGTGCTAACTTCCTACAATATCCATTATAAAAATGATCTCAAACCCAAATCCTATAGCTGAGAAATACGGCCTGCTCCCTTGTTTGGAGCAGGGATGCTTGGATCCATTAAAATCTATAATATTAATTTTAATTCCATAATTAGCCCTTGGCAGATGAGAAATCAGCGCTGCTTTCCGGTTTCCCTTAATGAGCTTTCTAGGGAAGACGTGGCTGATGAAACCTCTGGATTGTTTTTACATAAGATTTGCCAACCAATCAGGTCTCTACCCCGGTATTGTCTTCCTGGGTACAGAATGGAGCTAAAGCTTTATTCTCACAGCCGCCTTCTAAGCCATGGCAAACGTTAAGTTCACCTTTTTTCTATACCTTCGATTGATTGGCTTATTCCTCAGCCTTTGTAAATGTTTTGATAGAGCCCCCACTTGTCGTCTTTCTCTGTTTTCAGACAGCCCTGGCTTTAAAAGCATCAAAACAGCTGGGACTCGTTCTCTTCCTCCTTTAACGGAAGCTGCATTGTGTAGGTGAGCGGTTTTCATTCGGGGCAGGAATGGGTCGACTTGTGGCCCCAGGGATGCAGGTAGTTCTCAGGTTCTGTTTTGCTGATCAGGATTGCTGAAAAACAACATGCCAGACGCTCCATTTTAGGGAGGAAAAAACTACGACAGGGGTCAGCAACCCGAAGCCCTTTCATCTGAGGCTGAGGCTCCCTGTCAGTAGTCAGCTGTACAATTGATAGGGCTTTCGCCCACGTAACACCTATCCTCCGCGAGCTGCACTGGCTGCCTATTGGTCTTCGGATACGCTTCAAGGCGCTAGTCGTCACTTATAAAGCCCTTCATGGTATTGGACCTGGGTACTTGAGAGACCGCCTGCTGCCAATTACCTCCAATAGACCGATTAGATCCCACAGATTAGGCCTCCTCCGAATTCCATCCGCCGGCCAATGTCGACTGGCGACTACCCGGAGGAGAGCCTTCTCTGTGGCTGCCCCGGCCCTTTGGAACGAGCTCCCCGTGGAGATTCGAACCCTCACCACCCTCCAGGCCTTCCGCAAAGCCCTTAAAACCTGGCTGTTCCAACAGGCCTGGGGCTAAAGAGCTTTGCCCCCCTCCTCGAATGGTATGGTTGTTGTGTGTTTTTTAAATTTTTGTACTGTTATGTTCGTCTTTTATCCCCCTGTCTGTACTCCCTTCCCTGACTGAATTGTGAGCCGCCCTGAGTCCCCTTCGGGGAAAAGGGCGGCATATAAATGTAATAAATCTAATCTAATCTAATCTTTCGGTTAGGACAGGTAGAGTAAAAAGGTTTCCGTGCTTGCAGGAGACTCTATGGTGGGGTAACCGGACTTCCAGTTGGCTCCAGAATTGAACAGGGGGGGGCTTCCAGTTCGGACCTTTGTGGCTTTTTAAGTGTTTAAGGTTGCTGACCCTGGAACTAGGACTATGAGATAAATTTTGCAGAAAGGTAGATGGCCACTAGATGGAGGCAGAAAGATAGGATTTTCCTTATCTCTTTGCTGCCATCTGTTGGTCAGCTTTTGCAGCACAGTTCCAGTAATGTTCTCAATCTTGGCGACTTTCAAACGTATGGACTTCAATGTGTGGAGTTGAAATCCATAAAACTGAAGGCTGCCAAGGATGGGAAACACCGCTTTAGAGAAAGACTTGAAAACGGCAATGTGTATTTCAATTTTATAAGATAAGTAACTCAGAATCAATTCTTAGCAATTGAGACTGAACTTACTACAGTGCTCAGTGCCATTCAGTGGTTTGCATAGTGGTGTCATTGTTACTTATTTTTAGCTTATGTTTGGCAGTGATTCATAATCCCTTTAAAGTGAGATATTCAATTACTCATAACAAATTATGTTTTCGAAGGCTGTAGCCTCCGGGATGCTTAGAAAGAAAAGAAAGAAAGAAAGACAGGTAGGTAGGTAGGTCGGTCGGTCAATAGGTAGGTAGGTAGGTCAATAGACAGGTAGGTAGGTAGGTAGGTAGACAGACAGACAGACAGACAGACAGACAGACAGATAGATAGATAGATATGGAGGGAGGGAGGGAGAGAAGGCAGGCAGGCAGGTAGGCAGGAAGGAAGGAAGGAAGTCACATTTAAAAAGAAAAAGAAAATTGTAGCATAACTCATAAACTTGACATCTAATATGGAATTTTGATCGTGTTACAAAGAGGATGCTGCAATGGTCATAAGTGTGAAAAACTATCATATATGTCACTTTTTTCAGTGCCATTGTAACTTCAAATGGTTGCTAAATGAATTGTTGTAAGTCGAGGATTACTTGTCTCATGTACCTTCACTGCCTTGAGTATTTTGTATTACTTTGTATTACGTATGCAAAGTAATAAAGGTGAGATAATTATCTAATATATAAATAAATAACATTAAAACTCACCCCCTTAAAACAAACCTAATGAAACCCAAGCCGGTCCATTTTTTCCAAGCTTAGAACATTGGCTGGCAAAGTTTTAACTCTGTTGATTAAAACAGGGGCTCCCAACCTGTGGTTTGTGGATCGGCATAGTGCTGCAACATGCCAGAAACCAGGCCGCGCAAACAAGCAAAGCCCCATCTGTGGGATACAGGCCAGAGGTGGGATTCACCAGGTTCTAACCAGTTCTGGAGAACCGGTAGTGGAAATTTTGAGTAGTTTGGAGAACCAGCAAATGCCACCTCAGGCTGGCCCCGCCCCCATCTATTCTCTGCCTCCCAAGTTCCAGCCGATTGGGAGGAAATGGGGATTTTGCAGTATCCTTCCCCTACCATGCTCACCAAGCCACACCCACCAAGCCATGCCACATGTTTTACGACCTTTCTTGCCACCGTTGTTAAGTGAATCATTGCAGTTATTAAGTTAGTAACACCGTTATTCAGTAAATCTTTTTCTTCCCCATGGACTTCGCTTGTCAGAAGGTTATAAAAAGGGATCACATGACCCATGGGGACACGGAAGCGGTTGTAAGTGTAAATAAATCCCTTTTTTTCAGTGCCATTGTAGCTTTGAAGGGTCACTAAACAAAATGTTATAAAGCCGAGGACTACCTGAAGTTCATTTTTGCTGTCAAAACTTTTTATAGTTATTCAAAAAGTTAAAATACAAAACTACAAAAGAAAAAAAGAGATTTTTTAAAAACTAAAATAAAAAAAAAATAAGCAAGACATTGCAGGAGGCGGAGGGAGTGTATAAAAAAAAGAGACACAAACACATACGCAGTGTTTTCCATCTCTGAGGTAGTCGAAAACTGTTCCAGCATGAAATTGTTGGTCCTTGTTGCCAGTCTCTAGTCTGCCTCAGTTTCCAACTGGTGCCCTGTCTGTACATTACTGTGACTGCTTCTAAAGAACTGAGATGGTTGCCTTTTGCAAATTAAATGTTTTCTGTCTGGGAATAGCCTGGGGGGGGGGGCTTCCCCATGGGAATTTTTTTTTTTCAGTTTCCCCTTCCCATCACGGTCCTCGGATCAACGTCTCTCTTGAGTGCACCTTTTGGTGCCCTGCGTGGGTGATGACACATTGAGCCCTCCACGCTGGGGTCATGGGAAGTTGGTCACCGTTTCCTTCCATCTCTTTAAAATTAGTTCTGATCAGCTAAATATAATCCGAGATGCTTAAGACGCTGAAGATAAGAGAGCAAAACAGCAGGGCAGGGAAATGAAAACGCACCAGCGCTTGGAATCCACCAATGTGAATGGAAAAGTCCTCGAAACGGACAAGAGCCGATTTCGGATTCTCCATGGTGGCCTTAGGGCTGGATTCTCAGATGCTGAAAGTGTAATGCAGGTAGTCCTCAATTTACGACCACAATTGAGCCCAAGGTACCTGTTGTTCACAGAGACGTTCGTTAAATGGGTTTTGTTCCATTTTACAACCTTTCTTGCCTCCATTGCTAAGCAAATCACTGCAGCTGATAATTTACTAAGCCAGTTGTTAAGTGAATCCGGCTTGCCCATGGGCTTTGCTTGTCGGAAGGTCATAAGAGGGGATCACAGTCATAAATAGGCACCAGTTGCCAAGCACCCGAATTTCGATCGTGTGATTGTGAGGACACTGCAAAGGGTATAACTGTGAAAACGGACTATGTAACTTTTTTCAGTGCTGTCGTAACTTTGAATGGTCACTAAGCGAACTGTCAAGGACTACCTGCATAGTAATATTTATAATATGCAGGTAGCCCTCTACTTATGACCACAGTTGAGCCCAATATTTCCGTTGCTAACCAAGACAGTTAGGTGAGTTTTGCCCCAGTTGTTAAATGAATTATTGCAGTTGTTAAGTGAATCATTGCAGTTGTTAAGTGAATCATTGCAGTTGTTAAGTGAATCATTGCAGTTGTTAAGTGAATCATTGCAGTTGTTAAGTGAATCATTGCAGTTGTTAAGTGAATCATTGCAGTTGTGAAGCGAATCTAGCTCCCGCCATTGAGCTGGGAAGGTTACCTATGGTGATAACATGATCCTGAGTCACTGCCAGCTTTCTAAACTTTTTAAAAGTTTCTTTATGTACTCACCTATTTTAATGCAGCCCATTGAAATCATGGGTTTGGTTTTTTTTGTCAACCTCAGCAACTTTATTATTTTTTTTTTGGAAATATTTTTATTGTTTTAGATCATACATTTCCTATGTTGAGCAGTGTTCCCTCTAGGTGTCCAAGGTATTAACATACAAGCATACATACAAGCATATAAACATCATCATTGTCATTATAATTGTATATACATATACAATTATATGTGGTAATTTCTAGACAAATATGCGATAACATCCATCCTATTATAACATATATTGTTTTCCATAATAGTATCGATTATATAACCACCAAAAATATTCACTCTTCTGTTTTTCTTTCTCCTATAAACCATATTTCACCCAATTCCTCTCCTCTAACCTCAATATCTGTCATTTAACCATCTATAGAATAGAATTCCCATGTTATGAAATAGTCCAAATCTTCTTTTCCTTTAATTTTTAGGGTTAAATTCTCCGTCTCTGCACATTCCCGGATTTTTTGATTATAATATTATCTACAGGAGTTTCTGGGTTTTTTCAACATTGTGTATATGCGATCCTAGCTGCTGTTAGGATGTGTAGAACCAAATACCGTGTTTTCCCCAAAATAAGACAGGGTCTTATTTTCATTTAACACACACCCCCTAAAAAAAATAAGCACAGCCTTATTTTCAGGGAGGTCTTATTTTTGAGGTGCAGGAGGCAGTAAGCGTGGTCACCTCATGGCTGCTGGTGTGTTGCAATATTTTTGAGGGAGGGCTTATTTTAGCGCATGCGTTCAAAAGCCGATTGGACTTATTATCCGGGGAGGGCTTATTTTCGGGAAACAGGGTATGTGTTACACTTGTTATAATTTCCTGGAAGCATGCCCAACAAAAATGTCTCAGGTTTCGTTGCCTTATCATATTTTCCAGAAATCATGTTTTATGGATGGCAGAGGAATGGAAAAACTGACTGTAGTTGATTTTGAGGCTTGTTGTCTCAGAATGAGTCGGAGCATTGGTCTGGTGCCTCCAGAGCTGGAGTAATCGCAGGTTACAGACTAACTTTGCAATCGTGGTTTTCAAGTCATTTGAAATGGACTCCGTTGCTACGTGACTCCTTTCTCCCCCCCCCCCTTTTTAGGATCAGTAGTTCATGCAACAGCTAAAAATATCCCTTGGATTTCCATAAAATGTGAAAAATCTCCAGATTCACAGAAATAGGAGCTGTGATGATGAAGCTGGTTTGGAAGTAGATTCAACTCTGGCTTCAAATCTGGTTTTGCCTGTGTAAAAATTCCTGAATGCACAAATAACTCCCTTTTTTCCCCTCCATCTTAGGGAAGTTCCTTCATCTGCCCCGGACTGCAATGGGCCGAAAAAAGATACAGATTAGCCGAATCGTGGACCAACGAAACAGGCAGGTAAGTGCCTCAAAAGCAGAAGGGGACTAGCGATCAGACGGCCCTCTGGCCAGATTTTTCTGCTGTGGACTACAGCTCCCATCATCTGTAGCCAATCTACAGGTGGCTGGGAGCTGGAGAAATTTTTTTTACACTGAAATAGCCATTTAAAAAATCAAGTGGCTGTTAGATGACCACTATCTTAAAGAAGGGAGAGGAAAGGAGGGAGGAAGGAAAGAGGGGAAGGGAGGAATAAATAGGGAAGGAAGAAAAGGGGAAATGAAGTAAAGAGAGGAAGGAAGGAGGAAAAGAGGGGGAGGGGGAGGGAGGCAGGAAAGAAGGAAGGAAAAGAGGGAAAGGGAGGGGAGAGAGGAAGGGAAGGAAGAAAATGGGAAGGGAGGAAGGAGGGAAAAGGGGGAAGGGAGAAAAGGGAAGGAAGGAAGAAAATGGGAAGGGAAGAAGGATGAAAAGGGGAAGGGAAAGAAGAAGGGAAGGAAGGAAGGAAAGGGGGAAGGAAGAGGGAGGCAGGAAGAAAAGAGGGGAAGGGGGAGGGAGGGAAGAAGGAGGAAAAAGGGAAGGAAGGGAGAAAGGAAGGGAGGAGGAAAACGGAAAGGAAGGGAGGAGGAAAAGAGGGGAAGGAAAGGGGAGAGCGGGAGGAAGGGAAAAAAGGGAAATGGGAAAAGCCAAAAGGAAAGAGAGGAAAGAATAATAAGAAGAAAAACGAGCTTTATCAGAAAGGAAAAGATTTTAAAAATTGCTGACTCATTACTCTTATTAAAGGAACTCCACCCACTTAATCACAAAAATTAAGTGACTTTGGATAATACTTGTTTTTCTTAGTCCAGCTTTCTCCCAGGATTGTTTGGGGATAAAATGAGACATATCTCAATCTACATTTATCAGAGTCATTTTGTCTTTGGGAGTTAACTCGAGAATCAGAGTTTCTCCGGGCAGAGATGACAGTTATGTCAACAACCATCAGCGGCCTGGCTTAGCTGCACAGCAGAGAAATGCAGGCCCAAAGCTTTTTGAAGGAAAGGAAGAGCGGGAGAAAGAAGGACCTGAATAACATTACAGAGGGCTTATGGAGGAAGTAGAGTTGGGGTGTCAAACTCAGTTTCATTGAACGCTGCATCAGGATTGTGTTTGACCTGGGGGACGGGGGGCAGGGGTGTGTGGCCAGGGGAGGCATCAGAGCTGATATTCAGCAGGTTCTGACCAATTCTGGAGAACTGGTAACGGAAATTCTGAGTAGTTTAGAAAACCGGTAAATACCACCTCTGGCTGGCCTCGCCCCCATCTATTCTCTGCCTCCCAAGTCCCAGCTGATCGGGAGGGAATGGGGATTTTGCAGGATACTTCAGAGGTGGGTTTCTACCGGTTCGGACTGGTTTGGCTGAATAGGTAGTAACTCAGCCTGCCACGCCCCAAACCGGTTCTCTCGGCAGCGCCATAGACGCCGCCATCTTGTTTTTTGCTTCTGCACATGCGCAGAAGCATTTTTTTTAAAGTAGTGCACATCAAGCACGGGCAAGGCGCGCGCACAACTTGTCCCTCAGCGAACCAGAAGTAGCAGCAGCCGGAACTCACCCTTGGTATCCTTCCCCTGTTACGCCCACCAAGCCATGCCACACCGACCAAGCCACGCCCACAGAACGAGGAGTAAAAATTTTTGAATCCCACTACTGGTGGGCATGGCTCCGTTTTTGGCTGTGATGGCATCCTGCAACCCTCTGCCAGTGAAAATGGCGCTTGGGAAGGCCACCTGTAGCCCTCCTGAACTCTGTTTTCGCTGGCAGAGGCAGCGTGGGCCGGTCCTTTGCTGTTTCCAGGGTGGCCCCATGGGCCAGATCTAAGCACCTCACTGGCCGGATCTGGCCCCCAGGCCTTGAGTTTGACACCCCTGGAGTAGAGCCTTTGTGTTAACGAAAACAGAGTGCCAGATGATTCTGTAGGTTTTAGGTTCCTGGTCCCCCCCCCGTCCCCCCCCCCAGTTGCAAGTTGGCCAAATCTACCCCTCTTCCTACAGGAAGTCCTTGACTTACAATAGTTCATTTAGTGACTGTTCAAAGTTACAAGGGCACTGAAAAAAGTGACGGTTACGTCTGTTTTTCACAGTTACGACGTTGTAGCACCCCCATGGTCACAGGATCAAAATGCAGACATTTGGCAACTGACTCATATTTATGACGGTTGCAGCATCCCGGGGGTCCTGTGATCCCCTTTTGCGACCTTCCGACAAGCAAAGTCATTTCATTTCATTTATTGAATTTCTAGGCCGCCCAATCCCGAAGGACTCCGGGCGGCTTACAGAAATGAAAAATTATTTAAAAAGAATTAAAACAATGAGACACAACACAGTTAAGAAAAAGCACAACATACACCCAATCAGAGAAGGGCGGGACCTCAATCAAGAGGTCAACGGCCCCAGGCCTGCCGGAAAAGCCAAGTTTTAATAGCTTTGCGGAAGGCCATGAGGGTGGGCAGGGCCCGGATCTCTGGGGGCAGCTCATTCCATAGGGCCGGAGCAGCAACAGAGAAGGCCCTACTCCTAGGTGTCGCCAGCCGGCATTGTCCCGCTGAAGGCACCCGGAGAAGGCCCATCCTGTGCGATCTTATTGGTCTAAGGGAGGTATGTGGCAGAAGACGGTCTCGCAGGTATCCAGGTCCTAGGCCATGTAGGGCTTTAAAGGTGATAACCAGCACCTTGAATCGTGCTCGGAGACCAATGGGAAGCCAGTGCAGCTCGCGGAGGTTAGGTGTAGTATGGGTGTACCTTGGTGGACGGAAGAGGAAGCGGAATGGAGAGGAAGCCACATTCACTCAACAATTGTGTGACTGACTTAAGAGCTGCAGCGATTCACTTAACGGCTCTGCCAAGAAGGGTCGTAGAAGGCGGCCAAGCTCACCTAACGCGTGTGTCGCTCACCAACAGAAATGTGGGGCTAGGTTGTGGTCGTAAGTCGAGGACTTCCTGTGTTTTGTTTCTCCCGCCGTTTTTCTCAGGTCACCTTCACCAAGAGGAAGTTCGGGCTGATGAAAAAGGCCTACGAGTTGAGCGTCCTTTGCGACTGTGAGATCGCCCTGATCATTTTCAACAGCACCAACCGGCTCTTCCAGTACGCCAGCACAGACATGGACAAGGTTCTCTTGAAGTATACGGAGTACAGCGAGCCCCACGAGAGCCGAACCAACTCGGATATTCTGGAGGTAAAATATGCGAAGGCTCCTGAAATTCAGCCCCAAAGGTGCTTGTTTTTTTTACTTTTGAAGGCGTTTCGCTTCTCATCCAAGAAGCTTCCTCAGCTCTGACTGGATAGTGGGGAATGGAAGGGTTTATACTCCTTGTAGACAGCTGGTGATTTACATCCTTTTAGAGAGTCCTTGAAGCCACTTGGAGGTTTATCTGCGTCCTCAGGGGCACTTAACAGGAACCAGAAACACCACTCAGGTAATCCTGAGGACATAGGTAAAGGTAAAAGGTTCCCCTCGCACATATGTGCTAGTCGTTCCCCACTCTAGAGGGCGGTGCTCATCTCCGTTTCGAAGCCGAAGAGCCAGCGCTATCCGAATACATTTCCATGGTCATGTGGCCGGCATGACTAAACACTAAAGGCGCACAGAACGCTGTTACCTTCCCACCAAAGGTGGTCCCTATTTTTCTACTTGCGTTTTTACGTGCTTTTGAACTGCTAGGTTGGCAGAAGCTGGGACAAGTAACGGGAGCTCACTCCCTTACGCGGCGCTTAGAAATTTGAACCGTTGACCTGCCAACCTTTCTGAACGACAATCTCAGCGTCTTAGCCACTGAGCCACCGCGTCCCAATAGATAACATAGATAAATAAGAGCCGAGGTGGCGCAGTGGTTAAATGCAGCACTGCAGGCTACTTCAGCTGACTGCAAATGCAGCACTGCAGGCTACTTCAGCTGACTGCAGTTCAGCAGTTCAGCAGTTCGGCTGTTCAAATCCCACCAGGCTCAAGGTTGACTCAGCCTTCCATCCTTCCGAGGTGGGTAAAATTTAAGATTTAAGATTTAGTTTATTTGTATGCCGCCCTTCTCCGGTAGGGACTCAGGGCGGCGAACAACTCAAAAGGGGAAAGGGGTTACAAACATAATACACGTAATTAAAATACACAAGAGTCATACAGTCATACAAGTCAAGAGGGGAAATGAGGACCCAGATTGTTGTTGGGGGCAATATGCTGACTCTGTAAACCGCTTAGAGAGGGCTGAAAGTCCTATGAAGCGGTGTATAAGTCTAACGATTGCTATTGCTATTAAACCCAATAGAAGACATAAATAAACCCACAAGTGCTTCAACCACCCTGTAAAAGGATGCAAATGACCAGCTGTCTGCAAGGAATATAAATCCTTCCATTCCCCACCATCCAGTCAGAGCTGAAGAAGCTTCTTGGATGAGAAGCGAAACGTCTTCAAAAGAAAAACCAAGGAAGTCCATTTGGCTCTTGAAAAAAAAAAAAGCACCTTTCGGACAACCATGACTGAGAATCTCTACAGACTCCTGAAATTCAGCTTCCTCAAAATGCTCATCCGATTTTGGGACATTAGAAGCCATCTGTGGGGTCCTTGGTGCTCTCTAAACGTAGTTGTTTTCTTGTAGACGTTTCATTACCCAAACTAGGCACCAGTGCTAGTAGGGAGTGTTTCATTAACCCGACCAGGTAACATCAGTAAGAGGTGTGGTGGCGCACTGGTTAGAATGCTAGTATTGCTGGCTTACTCTGCTCACTGGCAGCAGTTCAATCCTCACCAGGCTCAAGGTTGACTCAGCCTTCCATCCTTCCGAGGTGGGTAAAATGAGGACCCAGATTGGTGGGGGGCAATAGGCTGACTCTGTAAACCGCCTAGAGAGGGCTGTAAAAGGACTTGGAAGCGGTATATAAGTCTAAGTGCTATTGCTATTCCTGTCATCACTGACAAATAAGTGGCAACAACCAACCTTAGAGATTGTCAACGGCCTGAGCTAAAAATATTCTCTTCGATCAATATCAAATCCATCTTTTTTTAAAAAAAATAATGAATTTCATGTGTTAAGGTCTGCATTTTTGAAGTTGGCAAACTATACGTGGGCTGTTTCTGCATAATTTGCCCTGCCGTTTAGCTCCTCTATGTTAGAAATGCAGACCTGTGCTTTGATAAGCAAAGCCGTGACCCGTCAAAACCGTGCTCGACTAAGCCGCGCCCGATTAAACCGCGTTGCTGACGTCATCAACAGGGCGACAACAGCCAGCGCGGAGAAAGAAGGGCGCTTTAAATAGCGCTTTGAAAGCAAGCCGATTCAACTTAAGGTAAGGGTTAGGTTTAGGGTTAGGGTTAGGGTTAGGGTTAGGGTTAGGTTTAGGTTAAGGGTTAGGGTTAGGGTTAGGGTTAGGTTAAGGGTTAGGGTTAGGTTTAGGGTTAGGTTAAGGGTTAGGATTAGGATTAGGTTTAGGGTTAGGTTTAGGGTTAGGTTTAGGGGGGTTAGGTTTAGGTTTAGGGGTTAATTTTAGGTTTAGGGTTTACAGCATGCTTCTGTCTCCACTGTTGTCGCCCTGTTGATGACGTCAGCAACGCAGTTTAGTCGGACGTGGTTTAGTCGAGCGCGGTTTTGTGGTGGAACCAAGCAAAGCAATG
The DNA here is from genome assembly GCF_009769535.1 of Thamnophis elegans. NCBI lineage: Eukaryota > Metazoa > Chordata > Lepidosauria > Squamata > Natricidae > Thamnophis > Thamnophis elegans. The sequence continues at coordinate 172,658,731 of NC_045541.1, forward strand.
TTGAAGCCACTGTAATAGATACTCCTTGCTTAATGACCATTCAAGTAGAATATTTGCAGCTCAGAGTTGAAAAGAGGGTGATCTCTGAGCTTGGTTTGGTTATTTTCTTACAGACGCTTCATTACCCATACTAGGTAACAGCATTAGTGCTAGTAGGGAGAGAGGTTTGCTCTCCGTTTATATTCTAGTGGCTTGCCGTGTCAGTGTTAGTGACAGACTGCTTCAAAACCACTCCCACCAAAACCAGTGACCTAGATTGGACAGCCATTTGTCTGAAAGGGTATAGGATTTCCTGCCTGAGCAGGGGGTTGGACTAGAAGACCTCCAAGGTCCCTTCCAACTCTGTTATTCTGTTGAAATGAATGCTGTAAATCTTAAAAAGTGCTTTCTACAGAGGTAGTCATAACTTAATGACCGCTGCATAAAAGATCATAAAATCAGGTGTCTTAATATGGTGGCCCACTTAACGACTACATCGAATTACAACTGTTCAATTGCAGTCATCAAGATCAACTGTATAAGCCAAACACAAATTGGGCATGTAACTCAATTGCAGTTCAGATTGGCTTCATTTAATGATATTATATTGGTTTGGCTTTTTTTTTTCCCATTGTTAAAATGTTTTTATTTTCCATTTTTCATTTTCATACAGTCACATATATACTGTGCATAACCTGGGCCATACAACATTAAACAATAATCACAGCAGTTCCTCTTGTCAGCAATACCCCCAGAAATATAAATAAAATAAAACTCAAACTCAGACTCAAATAGAAACCCAATATACCTCTTCCGCTCTCCATACACCTCTTTCTTCCGCCCCCCTTCAACTTACTATCCCACCCTCTCTACCCCTCTTCCTTCTATCCCACTCCTCCTCCCCTTGGTGTATTTCTACTATATGTCAATGTATTCAGCTTGTCCTATTTTTACGGAGAAATTAAAGAGAAACAGTATACATGTGAAATCGCATTACGTTGAGATCTAACTCATAGTATATGTCCCCCCCTCCCCTCCCCTCCCCACTAACACCCCACCTCCCTCCCCCCCCGACTTCCCAGAGCCCGTACACGGTATAATTTGTTTGGCTTTTACATATATATTATTAATATGTATTTAAATCTGTGCAGACCCTGAAACGAAAAGGCTTGGGCTTTGAAGGTGCAGAAATGGATCTTGTAGAAGCTTTGGACCCAGCTGAGAAACTGAGGCAGCTTGATGAAGGAATGGACCTTAGATTAGCCCGGCCAAAACTTAGTGTGAGTATTGCTTTGGATTGGAAAAAAAAAAGCCTACATCCAGTTACAACAGTTCATTTAATGACTGAAGTTACAACATCATTGAAAAAAAGTGACTTATGACCGTGTTTCCCACTTATGACTGTTGCAGCATCTCCATGATCACAAATTCAGATGTTTGCAACTGGCCCATATTGATGATGGTTGCAGTGTCCCCAGGGTCCTGTCGTCAACTTTTGCGACCTTCTGACGGACAACGTCAATGGGGGAAGCCAGATTCATTTAACAACTGTGCAACTAGCTTAACAACTCCAGTGATTCACATAACAACCGTGGCAGGAAAGGTTGTAAAATGAGGCAAAGATCACTAGGCTAGCAACAGAAATTTTGGGCTCAAATATGGTTGTACAGTAGTGGCCAAAATTGTGGAAACCTTTTGGGGAAAGTGTATTTTTGAGGTTTGGTGGCTAAGAACACTCCTTTCTTTGGAGTAGTACAGTGGTGGGATTCAGCCGGTTTGCACCTATTCGGGAGAACCGGTTGGTAACTTTCTAAGCACTTTGGAGAACCGGTTGTTGGAAGAAATCTCATTTTGTTTTTTTCCACTTTACAGGGCTAATCCTGTAAGGAAGGCAGGAAAGAAACATTCTGGTGTTGTTTCTAGCCTAATCTTTATTGCCCTGCTTACAGAAACTGCCTCTCCGGTTAACCCTTATGACATTGTAACAGCTAAGGCGAAGCGTCCATCGACCTGAGTGACCTTGAGTTGGCCACGCCCACCCAGTCACATGACCACCAAGCCCCACCTACCCAGATGGTCATTAGGGCAGAGAACCAGTTGTTAAATTATTTGAATCCCACCACTGGAGTAGTACCATAAAATTATATATCAATAGAAAGATAATTTAATCAAGAATGTAATGCAACAAAGTTGTTCAATTATCTGTATTCGATGAAAAGTTATAGCCAAATAACCAGAAAAAAGGAGGCACAACTTGCTTAGGTTGATATCTGGTAGCTTTCCTTCATCTGATTGTAGCCAATGAATGTTTAGAGAGCCAATCAGGTGTCATCATGTTTTGGCAATGAGACAATAAGATCACAGTAGGATTCGGTTATTGATGTCATGTATTGAAGCTGAGAGGAGGACATTCAAGTTGGTTGGGTTTTGTTGTGTTCTTTCATTTAGTGAGCTTGTAAAACGTAATAAAATAAAAGTAATGGTGCAAAGCAGGGGTGGGTTCCTGCCAGTTCTAACCTCTTCTACAGAAGAGGTTCCACAAATCTACCGTGCCGTTTAGAACCGGTTCCAGCTCCCTCCCCCCACCCATCTGCACATCATCAAGATTAAGAGCGAGAGGAGGGATTCTGGGAGTTGAAGTCCACAAGTCTTAAAGCTGTCAAGTTTGAACACCCCTGGGGTTTTTTTTTCTAAAAGGTTAGGGGTGCGAGGGTCTTGTAACGTGACAGCTTTAAGACTTGCGTGCTTCAAATGCCAGAGTTTCTAAGCAAGAGCGTTGTTAAGTGAGTTTCACCACATTTTACAAGTTGGCCATGCCCACCCAGTCCCATGGCCGCCAAGCCCCTCCCATAAAGTAGGTCACACCTACAGAAGAGGTTCTGAAAAATTTTGAAACCTACCACTGGTGCAAAGAGTGCCAAGAGTTGACCGGTCTCCCAGAAAGCACTGTAAAATAGTATTATTAAGTGAACAAGGCTACAGTTATGAAGAAATTAGTAGAAACATTGGTGGAAACTTAACCAAAGGTGGCATTTCTAAGTTTTTGAAGAGGTATAAGGTGACTCAGTCACTACAAAACCGCACTAAGCAAAGTCAGCAAAAGTTGCACAACAGCATAGTGATGATAGAGGAATTAGGAGATTGTGCCTACATGACAGAAGAAAACCATCTGGGTGTACACAAGATGAAATGGCGCAATGCAATGTGAAGTTGAGTGCAAAGACTGTTTGATGCAGACTGCAGGAATTTGGCCTAAAATCTATAGTAACTTAAATACCTGTTCAGGTCCTGCTATGAATTTTCCATTCATTTGCCCCTAAAGGTGGTTTCGAAATGCTTTTCAAAATATAAATATATATATAGTAGAGTTGGGCCAAATAGGTTGAATCAGAGGTGGGTTCCTACCAGTTCGCACCTATTCGGTAGAACCGGTTTGTCAAACCTATCGAACCGGTTAGAAGAGGTTCCACCAGTGGACCCGGAAAGCAGGCCACACCTACAGAAGAGGTTCCAAAAATTTTTGAAACCCACCACTAGCAAGGATCTTGTAACTTGACAGCTTTAAGACTTGCATGCTTCAATGCCAGAGTTTCTGAATAGCTACTTGGACCGATCTAAGTACTAATTCATAATTTCATATCCGGTCACATGGGCGGCAAGCCACTCCCATCCGGTCACATGGGTGGCAAGCCACTCCCACAAAGGAGGCCACACCCACAGAGTAGGTTCCAACAATTTTTGAAACCCACCACTGGGTTGAATGCAAACTACTGTTAAACATTTGGAAAGGATTGTTTTGACTGAGTAGTGGAAGGATTTAGATACTATTTTGAGCCTTTTGGGTTGGAACAGTGCCAAACGTAGCTTGGAAAATTTCCAGAAAAATGCTTCCAGCCAGATAGGAACAGACTTTCAGCAGGCTGGCCCAGAAATGTGCTCGCTTTTTATTTTTTTTCTAAATGTTGCAACTGAGTCACTAGTTCCAAAGTAGAAATAGAACTGGATGTTTTAAACTGCATGTATTGGTAGCCGTAAAGGAGAGAACAGATGGTAGTGGGAGAAATTGCTTGCCAGAAGTTGCAAGTCACATGAAAAATGTGTATCATGCACAGATGCGAGACTTTTATACGTGATACTTCTACCTTTTTCCATGTGAGCTCTTTGGATTCATCGGTACTCTTACTCAGCAAGAGTAAGGTTGTACATTTAGGCAAGAAAATGAAATGCACAGGTACAGTGTACAGGTGAAACTCGAAAAATTAGAATATCGTGCAAAAGTTCATTTATTTCAGTAATACAACTTAAAAGGTGAAACTAATATATGAGATAAGACCCATTACATGCAAAGCAAGATAGTTCAAGCCGTGATTTGTCATAATTGTGATGATTATGGTGTACAGCTCATGAAAACCCCAAATCCACCATCTCAGAAAATTGGAATATTACATGCAATCAATAAAACAAGGATTGTACATAGAACAATATCGGATCTCTGAAAATTATAAGCATGCATATGTACTCAGTACTTGGTTTGGGCCCCTTTTGCAGCAATTACTGCCTCAATGCGGCGTGGCATGGAAGCTATCAGCCTGTGGCACTGCTGAGATGTTATGGAAGACCAGGATGCTTCAATAGCGGCCTTTAGCTCTTCTGCATTGTTCGGTCTCATGTCTCTCATCTTTCTCTTGGCAATGCCCCATAGATTCTCTATGGGGTTCAGTTCAGGCGAGTTTGCTGGCCAATCAAGCACAGTAATCCCACAGTCATTGAACCAGGTTTTGGTGCTTTTGGCAGTGTGGGCAGCTGGAAAATGAAGTCAGCATCCCCATAAAGCTCGTCTGAGGAAGGAAGCATGAAGTGCTCCAAAATCTCCTGATAGACGGCTGCCTTGACCTTGGTCTTAATGAAGCACAGTGGTCCAAAGTCCTGTTGCTCAGTGGTCCAAAGCCCTCTTTTCTGATGAGAGCAACTTTTGCCAAAAGCACCAAAAACTGGTTCAATGACTGTGGGATTACTGTGCTTGATTGGCCTCTCCATTCTTCCTCCATACTCTGGGTCCTTGGTTTCCAAATGAGATGCAAAAGTTGAGGGGGACAAGGGCGTCTTATACTCCGAAAAATACGGTATATGTTGGGCCCAATTGTGGTCGTAACTCGAGGACTGCCTGTATTTATCCACGCTGTCAGCCCTGCCTCAACATGCACCTTTAAGTAAGAACCATCCTTGACTCCCATTTGTTGAGAAAGGCATAGTGTATTAGAGATCTACAGTACAGTAAAGCAGTGATATTAGCAGTGATAAAGGCCAAGTGATATACAGCAAAGCCAGAACTGAAGTTCATGGGCCAAATCCCTCGGTATTACTTTCCCCTCCCAAGCACTTCCCATTCCTGGTCTCCCCCCACGTCCAATCAGTTTTAAAAGAGATGTTTTTGAAGCAGTCACTCCTGCGGCTGCATTCTTCTCCCAGGAAAACGGCCTTGAGGAAGGCATGTTTCTTCCCATCAGTTTCACTTTCCCCGCGACTGCCCACTCTCCCTTCCACCCTCCTCCAAGGTCCATGCCTGACTAGCACTGAGCAATTACGAAGTGCAGGCATGAAGTGGCATTTCTGACACGGTGGCTAAGACGCTGAGCTTGTCGATCAGAAAGGTCCACATTTTGGCGGTTCGAATCCCTAGTGAGTGGGATGGAGCTCCCGTTACTTGTCCCAGCTTCTGCCAACCTAGCAGTTCGAAAGCATGCAGAAATGCAAATAGAAAAATACGGACCATTTTTGTGGGAAGGTAGCGTTCCGTGCTCCTTCGGCATTGAGTCATGCCGCCCACATAATCACGGAGAAGTCTTCGGACAGCACTGGCTCTTTGGCTTTGAAACGGAGATGAGCACCGTCCCCTAGAGTCAGGAACGACTAGCACATATGTGCGAGGGGAACCTTTACCTTTACCTTATACTTCATTTTACATATTACAAAGGGTTCTGGGTGTTGGAAGTCCACAAGTCTTAAAGTTGCCCAATTTGGACACCCCTTGTCAACTCTGAAGGGAACTTGGCTGAAGCCATCTTTTGCTGCCTCATAGTTGCCACAAACTGGGAGGGGGAAGGGTGGGGGGAATAGATAGCCCGGCTCCAGTCAAAACAAAATGCTTTCCTGTGAGAACCAAGGTCATTGAAACAGGTGGCCATTGAAAGAGGAGAAGAGCCTGCCTTCCATCTTCATTGGACAATGTGACCAGTGACACCTGGGGGAGGGGGGAGTTTGATTTGTTTAATTAGGGGGAAAAAACAGGAACTGTCAGAATTGGTTTTTACCGGCTGTGCCTATATGATGTATCCAGGGGTGGGCTTCAAAAATTGCAGCAAGGGTTCGCTGCCCCATTGCTGGATGGGTGTGGCCATGATAGGCATGGCCTAGTTGGCTAAGGAGCCGAGGTGGTGCAGTGGTTAAATGCAGCACTGCAGGCTACTTCAGCTGACTGCAGTTCTGCAGTTCGGCTGTTCAAATCTCACCGGCTCAAGGTTGACTCAGCCTTCCATCCTTCCAAGGTGGGTAAAATGAGGACCCGGATTGTTGTTGGGGGCAATATGCTGACTCTGTAAACCGCTTAGAGAGGGCTGAAAACCCTATGAAGCGGTGCTATAACTGCTATTCCTGCACCATGGCGGGAGGGATGTTTATTGCCCTCCCCAGGCTACGGAGAGGATGAAAACTGCTTCCACCAGGCCCATTTCTGGAATTCTGGAACCTCTGGTTCCTTTTTCCCGCCTCCCTGACCCTTCTGTGTGTGCCCTGCACTTACCTGGCATGATGAACAGGCCGCGTGGAGCCTCCTGGGAGGGGAGGGGCGTGGTGGGTGTGGCCAGCTAGGAGTGGCATTTGGGGGTTTGCCGAACTGGGCAGAATCCTAGCTAGAGGATCAGCCGAACCCCTGTGAACCCCCCAGCAGCCCACCCCTGGATGTATTCAATAAGCATATCCTTTGAGGAATCTACCTGCCTCGGAGTTATGCTTTCAATGGGTGCGTTACTCAGAACACTGACACCCCTGACATAGAAGGAGATTTTCATCAGATCTTCCCAGGATGTCCTCAACAAACCGGCTCGTCCCATTCTAGCGCAAAAGAACCCATATAATCAACTTTTTCCCTCCTGATCCTTTTTGATGTTATCTCTTCCTTGCAGTCGGCTGCTTCCCTGTCTAGCCTTGAGGGGGCATCCATGGGAACTCCCCCCTCCGGAGGAGAGAGTGGGGCAAGCAATTCAGGTGAATCTCCTGTTCAACAGAGCCATCTCCAGCAGTTCAAGCCAACTGTTCCCAAGCCAGCCTTCCCTTCAGTGCGGTCCCCAGCAACCCTTGGACCAGGTATGTCATTCCCATAAGAGCCTGGATGAAATTCTTGGGTTTCATCTCTCCAATACAGGTAATCCTCAACCTACGACCAAGTACAGGTAGTGTCAACTCATAAAGCCTGGGGGGAGGGTGGCAGGGTTCCGATGGATGCCCTAATTAAATCATGAGCCTCAACCCAAGCTTCAAAAGAAATCCAGTTATTTATTAGGAGCAACATGCCGCACAGAGCCATATTTGTTGGCACGGCAGCCCTCAGCTTCAGCCTTCTGAAGGGCCGAGGGAGATTGTTTTTGTCCTCCCCATCTTCATGAAAGCCTCCGCAGCGTAGAAAGGGCCAACTGGTGGAGCGGAAGTTTGGGGCTTCGAGGCTTTCCTGAAGCCTGGGGAAGGCAAAAAACAGCCCAATGGACAAAGTTTGTTCCCAAACTTCCAGTTGGACAGTTGCATGCCTTCCCCAGGCTCTGGAGCAGAGGTGGGTTCCTACCAGTTTGCACCAGTTAGGTAGAACCGGTTCGTCAAATCTACCGAACCGGTTAGAAGAGGTTCCACCAGTGGACCCGGAAAGCAGGCCACACCTACAGAAGAGGTTCCAAAAATTTTTGAAACCCACCACTAACACACACACACACACACACACACACACACACACACACACACACACAGACTCACAGAGAGAGAGAAAGAGAAAGAAAGGAAGAAAGAAATAAAGAAAAAAGAAAAAAGAAAGAAAAAGTGAGAGAGATGAAAGAAAAAAAAGAAAAAGGGACAGAGACAAAAGGAAGGAGAGAGAGAGAGAGAGAGAGGGAGAAAACACATGGCCGGCAAGCCACTCCCACAAAAGAGGCCACACCCACAGAGTAGGTTCAAAAAAAAATTGAAACTCACCACTGCTCTGGAGGCTTTCCTGAAGCCTAGGGAGGGCGAAAAACAGCCCAATGGGCAAACTGGAAGTTTGTTCCCGAACTTCCTGTTGGGCTGTTTTTCACCTTCCCCTGGCTCCAGAAGCCAGGGAGGGAAAAAACGGTCTCCCACGTCCCTCCCCGCCCGGAAGTCTGAAAATCAATTGGCTGGCGCACGCATGCGCGCCGGAGCCGAGAATTGCCGAGGGCTGCTGTGCCAGCAAATATGGCACTGTGCTGACACGTTGCTCCTAATACAGAACTGGATAAATAACTCCCCATTTTTGCCCTCCCTCCCCAGGCTTCAGGAAAGCCTCCGGAACCTGGGAAAGGCGAAAATTTTCCTCCGCGCAGGGGTCGCTCGCATATGTGTGGTGGTGGGGATGCTCACACATGCGCTAGTTGAGCATGCACAGGTGGGTGGCCAGGCGCATGCACACAATAACATGGGTGCACACAGTTTTGGGACACCTTTAGACAAAGGTTAGCCATCACTGACCTAAAGGAACTGCGTATGTTTAGCCCAGGGGTGTCCAATCTTGACAATTTTAAGACTTGTGGACTTCAACTCCCAGAATGCCCAGAATGCAGAGAAGAGCAACCAAGATGATTAGGGGACTGGAGGCTAAAGCATACGATGAACGGTTGCATGAACAGGGCATGGCTAGTGAAGAGAAGGACCAGGGGAGACATGATAGCAGTCTTCCAATATTTGAGGGGCTGCCACAGAGAGGAGGGGGTCAACCTATTTTCCAAGGCACCCGAAGGTCAAACAAGGAAGAATGGATGGGAGCTTAACAAGGAGAGATTCAACCTAGAAATAAGGAGGAACTTTCTGACAGTGAGAACAATCAACCCATGGAACGGAAGTTGCCTTCGGAAGTTGTGGGAGCTTCATCACTGGAAGCTTTCAAGAAGAGACTGGACTGCCATTTGTCAGGAATGGTGTAGGGTCTCCTGCTTGGGGGTGGTGGTGGAGTAGATGACCTACAGGTCCCTTCCAACTCTGTTAATCTGTATATCTGTAATCAGGAGCTGTGTCTTCAGCCTGAATTCTATCTCTTTTCTGACTCTGCAGGTATCGGGTACTCGATCTTCTCCCATAGCAACCTCAGCCGTGTGTTGTCGAGCAAAACGCCTCCTCCGCTCTATCTGGGGGCTGACTCCCGTCGGGTGGAAGGACAGCTTTCTGCAAGCAGGAACAATCTAGCATCCACTGTAAGTAACTCAACAATATCCTTCTGCTTTGGGGGATAGATGGCAATAGCACTTAGACCTATATACGGTTTCATAGTGCTTTGCAGTCCGCTCTAAGCGTTTGACAGAGTCAGCCTATTGCTCCCTATTGAGACCCACTGGTATAAAGGATTTGTTTAAAGATAGCAACCTTTGCTTGACAACCACAATCTTCGCTTAGTAACTACTGCTAAAAAAAAGTCATAAAATCAGACACGGTTATGTGCTGACCCGCCTAATGAACACAACTAGAATTGTAATTCTGGACTCAATTACCGTCGTAAGTCAAGGACGGCGTTCTTACCCAGCTCCCCAAACAGACAAATCCTCTGAAGTTAACTCAAAGATTCCTTTATTAGGAGTGCCAGCAGCCCCGACAAAAAGTTTGTCTCTCGCCACAGGCTAACAAGTCTGTCCGTGAGGGAGATGAATAGTTGTCTGCCACATCTATTTATCTCCCCCCCTACCCCACCTGCCTTTTATCCCCAGAGTGGGTGGGGTTTCGCTAGCAGCGGTGGCTCTTCCGTCCCAAGGATCGGCCCATGGATTTCCACTGCTCTCCTCTCCTCTGTCTTCTGCGCATCCACGCATCAGGCACTGGACTCAGCTGTTCCTCGTCAGCCACTTCCTGACCTGGGCGCTGTTGACTCTCCATCTGCAGGCTGACGGATGGCCCAGGCTCTTCCTCTGTGTCTCTCCCTGCAAGCTCCATTCCCTCTTCCCCCTCGGAGCTCTCAGGTGCCTTAATGGTGGCCCTGACTCCCATGCCTCCTTCTCTTCTGATTCGGCTGCTGGAGGGACCGCGGTCGACAGGCCACAAAAGGCGGCCTCTACTGGTGTGGTTGGAGGAGCCACGTCGCGATGTTACAACATGCGGTCTCGATACTCTGAGACCGCTGTTGACACTTTTGCCACTGGGCCAATGGACCTAAACCGTCCCGTAGAGACGGTGATCAGGAAGACAAAGCCTTGCTGGTCTCAGGGATAGACCCAAGGGAAGTGCTTCAAGCCCGCGGTAAACAGGCAGCCCTAGGCTGATGAAATCGGGACGCTCCGGAAGGAAGGAAGTGAAAAGAGAAAGTGAGTCCATCTGGTGAGGTATTTTTTTTCTATTTTGCTAAAGACTGCCCAAAGAAATGTTTCTTTAAAGCCAAATTAGATCCTAAAACAAAAGAACTGAGCAGCAAAAATAATCCTAGTGGGATCCCTGTGGAAAGTTGTTTTTTTTTGTCCTTTGTCATTGTAACTATTTTTTGTGGATTGAAATGCTCGTCACGTTCTTCATCTCTCCTCTTAAAGTGAACGGATTGGTTTTTTTTTCTTCTTCTGCTTCTTGTTACTTTATTTTTTGACTTCTGGATTAAAACCTTTCTTTTTATTTTAACAATTCTTCCTACTACTTGTTATTAAATCACACTAAAAGCAATCTAAAGAACTTTGTTTCCTACAGAAGGTGAAAATTAACTGCCAGTCGGAGTTTTTTGAAACAACGTATCTCTTTCTTTATTTGACTTCACTAACTTTGCAGCTGAAGGGTTTGCAACTTGTTTACAAAAACTGATAAAAAACCAAGGGCACGAGGTTCCACCACAAATCCGCGAAGCCCTTCTGCGCGGAGACATAAGTGCGAAGACTAATTCGCGCCGTTCTAAGTGCTAAGGAAAAACGTGGCCCTACCGCGATGACATAATCGCGGAGGGCAAAATCGCGCATTCTCAAGCACTCAGTACCCTAAACCTAAACCTAACCCTAAACCTAACCCTAAACCTAACCCTAAACCTAACCCTAAAACAAACCGCTAAACCTAATCCCTAAACCTAATCCTACCTTAAATGAAGTCGGCTTTCTGCCGCGGCGCCGTTTTAAAGCGCCCTTCTGTTGCCGCGCTGTTGTCGCGGCGGTGATGACGCGCGGTGATGACGTCGCGGCTTTAGCGCCGCGATTTTATCACCACGATTTTGACCAGCGCGGTTTTGTCGTGCCACGGGGCACGAACTGTTTTCACAGGTGCCTTTGAGAATCATTTTGGCAGGGGAAGGAAGGAAGGAAGGAAGGAAGGAAGGAAGGAAGGAAGGAAGGAAGGAAGGAAGGAAGGAAAAAGAAAGAAGGAGGGAACAGAACCCTTCCCCTTTGAAGAGCATAAAAGAACTTGTATTTAAGTCAATTTAAAATAAAAGTAAGAGAGGCCTGGAAGACTAGACTGGCAGTCATTATTAGTTTTTTTCTTTTCTTTCTCTCTTCTGTTTTGGAAACATGGGTCAATATTTAGATGAGGAAACCTTAAAATTCCAAAATATCTTGACTGGAATTCAAAATCTATTGGAAGGATATGGGAGAATTGAAAAGAAGCTGGAAAGACTAGTCTTCCTCACAGCAAAAGATGATGGGCTTGGAGCCCCCAAAATTAAAGCGGAGAATGAAGATATAGAAGATAAAGATAAGACACTAGATGAATTTATTAATGGAGCAAATGTGAGTGAAAATGGAAAGGGAATGTGGAAAAGGAAATTCGAGGAATTGGAGCTCTACCCCAGATTCCAGGACACAGAAGAGAAAAAAATACTAATGATGATAGACATAAGAAGAGAAATTTTTTCAGAAGCAAGATTGACAAACAACAAGTTAACTTTAGTAGCAACTGGTGGGCAAGGAGATTATCTGAGAGACCCTTCAAGCAACTAAGTGCGGAGAGAAGCCTATAAAAACCTTATAGATAAAAAGAAGACTGACTCCACAATTGGCAAGAGAGATAAGACTGTTTTGTTACTGGAAAGATACAGGTTGACAATGAAAGTTGGTAATAAAAAATTAGTTTTTTTATTATTGGTGATTAATAAGTAGGAATTTTGTAACTCCTAGATTGTTTTAGATTTTTATTAAATGTTTACTCGCTAACAATTAATTAACCATAACTAATAATAATGAAATGATAATAGATAACAGCGTAATGATATATACATGTATTGACAATTTAGTAAAAGAAATTTGGATATAAATTGTGACTTGGGAAAAAGACTTATAAATTTTATTAACAAATTTTCATTTAGATCTTGTTATAAAGGTGTAAGTTTTTTGGGGGGGGCTTATGAGAGGAGATGGGGCATATATAGTAAATGATTTTTAGCCAATTATAATAACAAGGAAATGTTAATGGACATTGTTTAACAATATATACATGCTATGGTGTTGGCTAAAGTAACTTGGATATAAATTTTAGTCAGTGAGTTGGAAACAAAAGTGGGGGGGAAGGCTTAGAAACTTTATTAATTGACTTTTACTTAAAAGATGCTATAAAGGTGTAATGTTATTGGAGGATTTTTTGAAATAGCTAATGAATGCCATTATGTGGTTGTGTCTTTAAGTATGAATGATTTGAGGTAAAAGCACGTTCAAATAATTGTAGTCAAATGAGAATTGTGGTACATTGATAGTAAGATATACAAAGATTTTTGACTTAAAGTGTGTAATCTAATATGAACTATAAGTAATGACTGTGGAAGAAATGCACGAAAGTTAGCTGTAACCAATCGACACGCTTTCTACAAGATGTAATGAAGGATGATTCTTTTTTTGTGTTTTTGTTCAATTAAAATAAAATATTTTTTTTAAAAAAGGCAGCCTGTACTGATACACAAATGTGTATTGATAAAACTTTGAACAAAAATGCCATTTTATTGGGCACAAAGGAATCCACCTCCCTGCCAAGATTGATAAAGCAAACTGATAATCTATAAACAGGGAGCAAACCCTGTACTCCCTGACACTGATGATGTTACCTAGTTAGATAATGAAACGCCTGCAAGGAAACAACCAAAATCAGTGTTCTGACCGAGGCTTCCCAAGAACATGAAGCAAACTCCTTGTCCCGACAAAAAACCCTTTTATTAATTTTTTTTTTTATTGCTTTTATTTATAGGCCGCCCTTTTCCCTGAGGGGACTCAGGGCGGCTTACAACCTATAGGGAGGGGATACACGTAATGACATATACAGACAATACACAATTAAAAATAGAAGCAACATTCATTCATCATTCGGGTGGGGACGGATCCCAATCTTTAACCCCAGGCCTGGCGGGATAGCCAGATCTTAAGGGCTGTGCGGAAGGTCTGGAGGTCTAATTGGAGGTCTAATTGACTGTGAATTCTCCTCATTCATATCCAGCAAAGTTTTTCAAGGGAGGATTTACAGTCACAGACCTTATCTGGCTTGGAGAGTTGACAGGACGATATCTGCAGAACTTGGCAAGGAGTCAGAGAGAGTCACGAACCAATTAAGCGAATTAATAGTCTCCTGCAAACTCCACTCCCCTTTCGCTCCTCTTTTTTTTCCTCTGGGAGGGGCCATTCATCGTCTACCTGTGGCCTTACTCCCAAGTCAACCCCTATTCTTTAGCTGTTCCCTTCGTCTGGCAACTCTGTGCATGTGCACACTGGGAACAGGCTCCAGCTGTTCCTCTGCCTCACTGCTGTCGGATTCCGAAGGCAGCTGATAACTAGCATATGGCCCTAGTCCCCTCTCTTCCTCCGACACAGAGCCCTCGTCAGAGCCTTCCCCAGATGCCAGGACTGGCCCAGGTTCCTCTCCAACCTCCTCACTGTCCAAATCTGCTGCCAGCTCGTGCTGGCCTCTGGCAGGACGCCAACAACTCCACAGTTCAACCTCTGTGCTGTGGATACTGTCCTCTGTTGAAAAGAACATTTGATGGGTTGGTGCAGTAGATGGGAAAACATTACAGGAGGTGATTTGAACCTGATTCTCTTTCCCCACAGCGCCCACTGTATCCTGGGCTTCAGAGTCCTGTATTGCCCGCTGGAGGTCTCCCTGGACGTGGACTACCAGGATACCCCTTCCTCTCTTCCACCCCATCAGGTATGGTCCACGCAGGGTTTCCGGGTGTGAATAAAGGACCTCATCTCATCATCTCCGAAGCCAATCCTAATGATCTTCTGGCACTTACGTTTGCTTAAGTTTCTATGTCCTTTGAAAATTGTCCTAACCCTGGTAGCAATAGCACTTAGAGCAGGGGTGTCAAACTCGATTTCATTGAGGACCACATCAGGGTTGTGGTTTATCTCGGGGGGGGGGCAGAGTGGGCTTGGCCATTTGTGTTGGCACCTGTGGTGCTCTGCCAGCGAAAACGGTCTCCAGTGCTCTGTTTTCGGCGGGGATGGCCTCCTGCAACCCTCGGCCACTGAAAACAGAGCTTGGAAGGGCCGCGCGAGCTCGGGAGCCCATTTTCGCTGGCAGAGGCACTGCGGGCCACTCCAGGGTGGCTCTCTGGGCCAGATCTAAGCACCCCTCGTGCCGTATCCTACCCACGGGCCTTGAGTTTGACACTCCTAACTTAGACTTATATACCACTTCACAGTGCTTCATAGCCCTCTCTAAGCGGATTACAGAGTCAACCTATTGGCGCCAACAATCAGGCTCTTCACTTTACCGATCTCGGAAGGATGGAAGGCTGAGTCAACCTTCAGCCTGGTAAGACTCGAACTACTGGCAGTCGGCAGACAGCAGAATTCGTCTGCAATATTGCAGTCTAACTACTGTGTCACCATGGCTCAGTGGTAGCTATAAAGCAGTGTGTCAGCATTCCAAATAGCATCGAAAAGTAAATCAGAATCCAAGGCAAAGTATTGGATTTGGATTTTGGATATATTAGACATTTATAGGCCGCCCTTTTCCCTGAGGGGACTCAGGGCGGCTTACAATCAAAAAGGAGGGGGAGTGTAGGACAATACAAAAAGAAATGTGCACAAGAGTAAGTTAGACAGTAAAACTCAACATTCACTCAGCATTCGGGAGGGGCAAAAGTAAGATTATCCCCAGGCCTGACGGGCTAGCCAGTTCTTGAGGGCTGTGCGGAAGGCCTGGACGGTGGTGAGGGTACGAATCTCCACGGGGAGATTGTTCCATAGTGTCGGAGCCGCAACAGAGAAGGCTCTCCTCCGAGTAGTCGCCAGTCGGCACTGACTGGCGGATGGAATACGGAGGAGGCCAACTCTATGCGATCTGATGGGACGCAGGGAGGTAATTGGCAGAAGGCGGTCTCTCAAATAGCCAGATCCACTACCATGGAGCGCTTTATAGGTGGTGAGTAGGACCTTGAAGTGCACCCGGAGATCGACAGGTAGCCAGTGCAGCTCACGGAGGATCGGTGTTATGTGGGCGAACCGTGGTGCGCCCACGATCACTCGCGCGGCCGCATTCTGGACTAGCTGAAGTCTCCGGATGCTCTTCAAGGGCAGCCCCATGTATTGCTCAAAGTTCCAATTTATTAAGAGAGCCATGTTGGCACTTCCGGGAAAACCCGAATCTGAAAGCTTCCCGGTTTTCCCCACCCAGTTGAAAGTCCAAGATCTTGCCCCCCACACCCACAAGTCCATCACATGGTCCAATCTCCCACTGCCATGCTGGCACCTTCCACCCATCCAGTTCTGGTCAGGTGCAGAGGTGCAAAGACAAAGGATGACCTTGGCTTTCTAGAAAGAATGTTGTTATGGCTACATCGCATCTCATTCCTTACAATCCCCCCTCCCATTTTCCCACAATAGAAAATGCATAGTAGAATAATAGAAAGTGTGGCAGGATTCAAAGATCCAAAAGAAAAGATGGCTGCAGGCCTGACACTGTGTCTGTTTCTTGTGGGCCCCATCACTGGAGATTTTCAAACCAAGGTTGAAGAGCCATTTGTCTGGGATGGTCTAAGGATCGTTGTTGACAGCCCTTTGAGGTAGGCCAAGTTCAGGAAACAAACTCCTCCCATTTGCTCTCAGTCCTGGACTTAAAGCACAAAACACTAGATACCACTAGGCGACATAATAGCTAGGGCTCGCTGCCTTAGAAGAATGAGGAAAATCCTCAGGGGCGACTCACACCCTGGTCTTGGTCTTTATTCTCCTACTGTCTGGAAGGAGATATAGGAGCCTCGCCAAACCAGACTCCTGAATGAAAAATAACACTACAACAACATAGTGCGATTGACTCGCATGACAGGCAATAAGGTCACATGGAACACAAAAATAGGGAAAAGAAAGAGAAGAAGTTAGGACAGCGATGGGGAACTTTTTGGGCTTGCGTGCCATAAGGGAGGGGAGCGCAGAGGGACATGCGTGGGCGTGCCACACCCACAATGCAATGCGCGGCGCATACCTCGGGCACATGCACGCAAGAGAGGTGCGAACCCCCCCCCCCCATTTTTTGCATGCTTCTTTCGCCCTCCCCAGGCTCCAGAGGCTTTATAGGAGCCTGGGGAAGATGAAGCCTCCCCACCCACCCGGAGGACCTCTGGAAGCTTCAGGAACCTTCAGGAGGCTTCCCTAAAGTCTCCAGAGAGCAAAAAATGACCCTATGAGCAAACCGGAAGTAAAAACCAGAAGTTTTTAGTTCTCCGGAGGCTTCAGGGAAGCCTTCTGAAGGTCCCTGAAGGCTCCGGAGGGTTTAAACCGGCCCTACAAGCAAACCGGAAGTCCATTCCCGAACTTCCGGTTTGCCCATAGGGCTGTTTTTTTGCGCTCGGGGGCTTCAGGGAAGCTCCTGAAGCCTCCGGGGGGGCAAACTCTTTTCACCCTCCCCAGGCTCCTATAAAGCCTCTGGAGCCTGGGGAGGGCGAAAAATGGCTTTTAAAAAGGCTGCACTCAGGTGGCCATTGTGTGCATGCGCGCTGGCCAGCTGACAGAGCAACACCTCGTGTGCCCTGACAAATGGCTCCGCGTGCCACCCGTGGCACCCGTGCCATGGGTTCGCCATCCCTGAGTTAGGGGAAAGGGGGAGAAGGAAAAGAATTAAAACTGGGATTTTTGGGAGCCCAAGAGAAAATGGTTAAAAGAGGAAGAACGGGGAAAAAAAGAGTTATATTAGCAGATTAAAGAGAATAGCAGTAAGATTGTTATTGTTACGTAACTAATTAAGAAACAAAGAAATGACCGTATATTGTTAATGGTAGAAAAAAAACTTGAAAGAAATGCTCTCTGTGGTTAAGTCGAATTAGAGGACGTATGCTGTTTATAGCAAAATATGCCAATGGAGAAAATAAGAAAGGGAAATTTGGTGTAACTTTGAAGGGGCAATTGAAGATATTGCTGATGTATTAAAAAATATATATATATATATAAAGATGAAAAACAGTGGAAGAGAATAATTTGGCTGAAAATGAAAACAAAACTATGATGTAAAAGGGACTATGTAATTGGGAGAAAGTAAAAGAAAAGACCCGCACAACTCTTTGTTCCTATAATATGTATTATTTGTATTCAAAAATTAAGAAAAAAGACCTTGAATGGGAGGGAAATGTTGACTTGGTGCAATAGGACTGGATGTTTGTTAGCAGGATTCACTGGGCTGCGGATTATTATTATTATTATTTTGTCTTTCACTGTGAGTTGTATTGTGTTGGGGGGTTTGCAGAAAGGGAGGTTCAGCCAATCTCATTGTACGTATTGTTGTACTCTGACAATAAAGTTTTGAATCGAATTAAATCATATTTTATTCAATTGCTACTTGGCTTTTCCAAAATCATCTCCTTGGCTCTCTCCGCCAGTCCAGGACAGGAGATTGATCTGATCTAGACCAGTGTTTCTCAACTTTGGCCACTCTTAAGATATGTGGACTTCAACTCCCAGAATTCCCCAGCCAGCGCTGAGGAATTCTGGGAGTTGAAGTCCACATATCTTAAGAGTGGCCAAGGTTGAGAAAAACCGGCCTTAGAAGATCTCCAAGGCCCCTTCAGTCCTCGAATGCCATGCTTTAACTCTATGTAGCAGGGAATTTGGATCTACAGTAAGAGATATTTGTTTTCAGGTAGTCCTCGGCTTACGACCACAATGGGGGACTAAAATGTCTTCCGTCGCTAAGCGATGCAGTTGTTACGTGGCTTGCACCCAGTTTTTTTTCAACCTTTTGTTGATGTGGTCATTAAGTGAACCGCTGTGATCATTAAGTTAATTGTGTGGTCATTAAATGAATCTGGCTTCTCCATTGATTTTGCTTGTCAGAAACTCACAAATGGCAATCAAATGATCCCAGGATGCTGTCATAAATTATATGCCGGTTGCCGAGAGCCCAAATGTTGGTTATGTGACCACGGGAAGGCTGCAACAGTCATACGTGTGAGGACTGGCCATACATTTTTAAAACACCATGGAAACTACGAATTGCGACCATTAAATGAATGGTCGTAAATCGAGGACTACCTCAATTGTAGTCGTCTCTGAGAACTTCCAAGCATGTTATAAAGACAATGAACCACTTCAGTGGAGCTGTGAAATCGGTTCTACCACAAAACCGCGGACGACAAAATCGCGGTCGACGAAAGCGCGTATGTGACGTCATCACAGCGCGACGAAAAAGATCGAAAAATGTAAAAATAAAGCTAAAACCTTCCCCTAACCCCCCCAAACCTAACCCTAAACCTAACCCTAAACCTAACCCTAAACCTAACCCTTAACGTAACGAAAAACCTAACGCTAACCCTTAACCTAACGCTAAACGTAACGCTAACGCTCTAACCCTAACCCTAACCCTTAACCTAACCCTAACCCTAACCCTTAACCTAACCCTTACCTTTATGTGAATCGGCTTGCTGTAATTTAATTTTTATTTCAATTTTTCGATCTTTTTCGTCGCGTTGTGATGACGTCACATACGCGATTTCGTCGACCGCGCTTTTGTGGAACGCGCTTTTGACGGGTCACGGTGAAATCTTGTTTTATTGTTCTATTCTTTAAACTTTGTCCCTTTAAACTGCTTCTTCTTTTTCCATTGTTTGACTTTCAGAATATACTTTGGGGGAAAGCACGCCACACTCCTTCGGCTTCCAAGGAAACACCACGGCGGCTTGGCAACACCGAGAATATTCAATGCCGGGGTAAGAATTGCCACGTTGCCAAGGGTAACAAAAAAAGCCACGTTGGCTCAGTGGCTAAAACACTGAGCTTGTCAATCAGAAAGGTCGGAGGTTCGAATCCCTAGCGCCGCGTAACGGAGTGAGCTCCCGTGACTTGTCCCAGCTTCTGCCAACCTAGCAGTTTGAAAGCACGTAAAAAACAAATGCAAGTAGAAAAATAGGGACCACTTGGGTGGGAAGGTAACAGCGTTCTGTGGGCCTTCGGCCTTTAGTCATGCCGGCCACATGACCACGGAGGCGTCTTCCTAGAGTTGGGAACGCGTAGCACATATGTGCGAGGGGAACCTTGACCTTTAAAAAGTGACCAACAATTGCATGGAAACCCCTTGGTGCCTAAGTCCATACCACATGCTCAACTGACATGTCAATCTATTTCAGTGATGGCTAACCTCTTTTGGATCACATGCCAAAAGTGGAGGGGGGAGCAGAGGGGGGTCGTACGTGGGCATGCCCACACCCGTAATGCTATGCGTGCGACCCTCCCTCCCCCCGGCTTTTGGCATCCTTTTTATAGCAATAGCAATAGCAGTTAGACTTATGTACCGCTTCATAGGGCTTTCAGCCCTCTCTAAGCAGTTTACAGAGTCAGCATATCGCCCCCACAGTCTGGGTCCTCATTTCACCCACCTCGGAAGGATGGAAGGCTGAGTCAACCTTGAGCCGGTGAGATTTGAACAGCCGAACTGCTGAACTGCAGTCAGCTGAAGTAGCCTGCAGTGCTGCATTTAACCACTGCGCCACCTCGGCTTTTTTCGCCCTCCCCAGGCTCCAGCGGCTTTCTTGGAAACAGTCCCTTCTGCCCCCCCTCCACCATCACCCCCGGAGGCCCTCTGGAGGCTTCAGGAGCTTCCTCCTGAATTAAGTTGCAAAACTGCCCCATGTTTTGGGCCTGTATGGTTTAGTAGATAGGCAATTGCTTGGCTAAATTCAACCACCTACATTCTCAATCTTATCCTTCGCAGATAAACAGCTCATCAACTTTGGTACAGTTCAACAGTAGATTTGGGGTATGCTATATATTTTGGTTTCCTTCAGCAGCAGATTCAAGGCAGTTTTTCCAACCACACAACAGCGGCTGGTGGTGGGTTTCTTCTGACGTGGTAGTGGGGAGTGCCTTAGCCAGTGGACATCTCCCTCTTCCCCCCCCCCCCCCGCCGCCCAGGATTTTGCAATCTGAGCCCCGGCAAAAGTTTCCTAATAAAGACAAAGGTTCCCCTTGCACATGCATGCTAGTCGTTCCCGACTCTAGGGGGCGGTGCTCATCTCCGTTTCGAAGCCGAAGAGCCAGCGCTGTCGGAAGACGTCTCCATGGTCATGTGGCCAGCATGGCTAAATGCCGAAGGAGCCTGGAACGCTGTTACCTTCCCACCAAAGGTGGTCCCTATTTTTCTACTTGTATTTTTTTACGTGCTTTCGAACTGCTAGGCTCCTATTAATAATGATAATGCTCCTTTACCCCAGCCATCAAGCAGTTAAAAGGAGTGGGTGCTGAGGAAAGGGCAGCCCCTGTCCCAGTTTCCCTGAGGCTGCTGGGATGGATGGATGAATGGATGGATGGATGGATGGATAGATGGAAGGAAGGAAGGAAGGAAGGAACAGAAGGAAGGAAGGAGGGATGGAAGGAATGAAGGAAGGAGGGAGGAGGGACAGAAGGAAGGAAGGACGGAGGGAGGGAAGGAAGGACGGAGGGATGGAAGGAATGAAGGAAGGAGAGAGGAGGGACAGAAGGAAGGAGGGAGGGATGGAAGTAAGGAAGGAAGGAAGGAAGGAGGAGGGACAGAAGAAAGGAAGGAGGGAGGGATGGAAGGAATGAAGGAAGGAGAGAGGAGGGACAGAAGGAAGGACGGAGGGAAGGAAGGAAGGAAGGAAGGAGGAGGGACAGAAGAAAGGAAGAAGGGAGGGATGGAAGGAATGAAGGAAGGAGAGAGGAGGGACAGAAGGAGGGAGGGATGGAAGGAAGGAAGGAAGGAGGAGGGACAGAAGAAAGGAAGGAGGGAGGGATGGAAGGAATGAAGGAAGGAGAGAGGAGGGACAGAAGGAAGGATGGAGGAAAGGAATGAAGGAAGGAGAGAGGAGGGACAGAAGGAAGGACGGAGGGATGGAAGGAAGGAAGGAAGGAGGGACAGAAGAAAGGAAGGAGGGAGGGATGCAAGGAATGAAGGAAGGAGAGAGGAGGGACAGAAGGAAGGACGGAGGGAAGGAAGGAAGGAAGGAAGGAGGAGGGACAGAAGAAAGGAAGGAGGGAGGGATGGAAGGAATGAAGGAAGGAGAGAGGAGGGACAGAAGAAAGGATGGAGGGATGGAAGGAAGGAAGGAAGGAGGAGGGACAGAAGGAAGGAGGGAGGGAGGGATGGAAGGAATGAAGGAAGGAGAGAGGAGGGACAGAAGGAAGGAGGGAGGGATGGAAGGAAAGAAGGGAGGAGGGACAGAAGGACGGAGGGATGGAAGGAAGGAAGGAGGAGGGAAAGAAGGAAGGAGGGGGGATGAAAGGAAAGAAGGAGGGACAGAAGGAAGTAGGAATGGAAGGAAGGAAGGAAGATGGGCTAGATCAGATGGTATTACTGTTAGATAGACTCAACGTTGGCTGAATGGCTGCACCCAAAAGTGCAATAACTTGAACTCTTAATTCCATTCTCACATATACACAAGAATCAACTCTAAAATGTGTATAGGTAACACATTCCAAGCAATCAGAGCCTGGTAATTCCTCCCCTGCTTGAAGAAAATAGAAAAACAAGGGCATGCAACTTTCTTTCACAGGTATTACTGTGAAGGTTGGTTTTCCCCATCCTATGCTGTAGTTTACGTTTTTCTTACAGCAAAATAAATAAATAAATCCGTTCCGTTTCATTCTAATAAATTCCCCCCTATTAAATTCAGTCTGCTTCTCAGTTCTTTTTAAATCTTTCATTTATGCCAGTGTTTCTCAACCTTAGCAACTTTTATTATACGCTGGCAGGAGAATTCCGGGAGTTGAAGTCCACATATCTTAAAGTCACTATAAAGTTGAGAAACACTGATCTAAACCTCTTTCAGCTCTGTGTCTCTGGTAAAAATTCATTAAGCATCTCCTCAATTCCTCCGTCCAAGTTATTGACAAAAAGGCTGAATGTTGCCCAGGAATGGAAGCAATGGCTCTGAAGCGTTTGCTACTTGCTCTGGGTTCTAATCCAACCCTCCTCTTTTACGCCTGGCTCATTCCAAGACTGTGATTAGTAAATAATCTGAAATACAGGGGTTTTTTCCCTGTTTAGAGGAGGAGAATCTTGGACACTTCCTGAGGCTAAAGGCACAAGAAGTTCTTAAAAAAACCATCCATGATTTATTTCTCCAATAAATTGGATGCAAAGCCAGATGAACAGTCATTCGCAAGATCTTGCTGCCATCTTGTGGCCACATTCAGTATCCACAATGAGCAATTCCTGCCTCCCCAAAAAGCTGGAATCTGATTGTGATACAAAACTGAAAAGACTTGTAGAGATTCTCAGTCGTCCAAGGCATGGTTGTCCCAAAGGTGCTTTTTCAGGAGGCAACTGGACTTTTTAGATGATAAATGATAAAGGTGCTTTTTAGAACAGGGGTGTCAAACTCAAGCCCTCCGCACCAGAGGTGGTTTTCAGTAGGTTCTGACCAGTTCTGGAAAGCCGGTAGCGGAAATTATGAGTAGAGTTAGAGTTTAGAGTTTAATAACATTTATATGCCGCCCAATCCCGTAGGACTCCGGGCGGCTTACAATACAGAAATAAAATCAAAAATAAAACACAGGGAGAAAGAAAAGATAGAGTTAAAAAAAAAAAAAAACACCATACACTCCGTTCTAAATGGGGCTGGACCGTATTTTAGGGTCAACAGCCCCAGGCCTGCCGGAACAGCCAGGTTTTAATGGCTTTCCGGAAGGCGGAGAGAGTGGGAAGGGTCCGGATCTCTGCGGGTAGATCGTTCCACAGGGTCGGAGCAGCTACAGAGAAAGCCCTCCCCCGAGTAGTCGCCAACCGGCATTGCCCGGTCAACGGTACCCGAAGGAGGCCCAGCCTGTGAGATCTTATGGGTCGTTGGGAGGTATGTGGCAAGAGGCGGTCCCGTAGATATCCAGGTCCTAAGCCGTGTAGGGTATGTAGAGTAGTTTGGAGAACCAGTAAACACCACCTCTGGCTGGCCCCGCCCCCATCTATTCTCTGCCCCCCCCCCCGAGTCCTAGATGATCGGGAAGGAATGGGGATTTTGCAGTATCCTTTCCCTGCCACGCCCACCAAGCCACGCCACCCTCGTAGAACCGTAGTAATTTCGAATCCTACCACTGCTCTGCATGGGCCATTTTTGGCCGGCAGAGTGCTGATGGAGACTGGGAGACCAAAAACGAGGTGCGGGGGTGCACATGGCCCCCTGGTGCCCCATTTTGGCCAGCAGGGTGCTGCAGGAGGCGTCTGTTCCGTCCTCACTGTTAGGAAGTTTCTCCTTAATTCCAGTTTGCTTCTCTCTTTGATTAGTTTCCACCCATTGCTGCTTGTCCTGCCTTCAGGTGCCTTGGAGAATAGTTTGACTCCCTCTTCTTTGTGGCAGCCCCTGAGATATTGGAAGACTGCTATCATGTCTCCCCTTAGTCCTTCTTTTCATTAAACTAGACATACCCAGTTCCTGCAGCCGTTCTTCCTGTTTCAGCCTCCAGTCCCCTAATCCTCTTTGTTGCTCTTTATCTGCACTCTTTTCCTTACAGAACAGCAAGTCGGATTTGTGACCAGGCGTCTCTCGTTCCCGCCTCCCCTTCCTTGCACACCCAAATCAGTGTGAAGTCGGAGCGAGCCTCCCCCACAGCCAGCTGTTCCTCGGCTATCCCCCAGCTCTCCACATACATGCGTTCCAACCTCTGCAATGTCCCCACGGACCTCCCTGCCTCTCAGGAAGATTATATCAAGGGTTATCATTACTCGTTTCTGCTTTCCCGGCCTCCGTCGGAAGAAGCGAAGCAGCCCAACATCCCCTCCCATCGCCTGCCGGTGTCTGCCGCAGAGGAGTGGCAGAAGTAACCAGCTTGTGCTCAGTGGAGGTGGCTGTATTGTAGGCGTGCGCGTAAGAGGGGAGGAGTGAATGCCAATCACCTGCGTTCACCTATCAATCATAATAGGGCCAAAGTAGAAAAATGACAGATTGCAGAATCGTGTGTGCAGGGAAAGCCTCCCCAGGGAAGGAAAAATTCAGTTCGTAGAACAGAGAACAGGTTATTGGCAGCAGATTGGAAAGTCCTCAACTTACAACCATTCATTTACAGGTAGTCCTCGACTTGCAACCATGCATTTAGCAACGCTCTGAAAGAAGTGACTTATGACGGATCCTCGCTCAGGGGTGGCATTCAAAAATTTTAGCAACCGGTTCTCTGCCCGATTGCTGGGTGAGCCTGGCCATGGTGGGCCTAGCCTATTCTGCTTCCTGCACCACCTGGGGGGCATTTTCACCCTCCCCAGGCTCCAGAGGCTTTCCTTGAGCCTCCGGAAAGACAAAAACACCCTCCCCCTGGGCTCCGGAGGCTGGGAACGGGCCCGTTTCTGGACTTCCGTGAGGCCTGTTTTTCACCCTCCCAGAACTTCCATGCAGGCCTGGCATCCAAAATGGGCCAGGGGAGGGGAGGAGAGGGGCCGGGCGAGCCAGTCCTTGCATCTACCGGTTCAGCGAACCAGATGTTAAAATTAGCATCCAGTTTGCCCGAACCGGCTGAATCCCACCCCTTACGACCGTAACAGCATTCCCCACAATCATGTGATCAAAATTTGGGTGCCCAGCAACTAGCATGCATTTATCTTTTTTGTTTTGCAATAAAGTTTTTTTAAATTTTTCCTTTCAAATTCATTATTAAATATACATTCTTATAATTGCTATTTAACATTTGTCAATTCATATCATTTTTCCGCCTGTATATTTACATTTTCATACTTACCTGTTTCCCCTCCCCCTGATTTAATAATGTGTCATCTGAGTTATTTGTTTTAGCTTTGTTCCTTTCTATTTGTCTCCTTTTTTCAAGTCAATCATAAAATCGGCCCCATGTCCTGTAGTACACCAATTCCTCTTTGTCCTTTATTCTCAATGTCAACCTGTTCATTTCTGCACAATCTGATATCTTCTTTATTACCCCCCCCCTTTCCGGTGGGATTTTGTCTGCTTTCCAATTTTGTGCAAATATAATTCTAGCTGCTGTTATTATTTGCACAATCAAATATGAATCTTCTTTACTGTATTTCTCTGGTAGAATATCCAATAAGGATACCTCTGGCTTAAATTCTACGGGCTGTACTAGCATACATTTATGATGGTTGCAGAATCCTGAGGTCTCATCATCATCACTTGTGACCTTCCCGGCCCAGCTTCCAACAAGCAAAGTCAATGAGGGAAGTCAGATTCACTTCATGACTGCATGATTCTCTTAAATGTGATTTGCTTAACAACCGTGGCACAAAAAGTCATAATAGCAATAGCAGTTAGACTTATATAACGCTTCATAGGGCTTTCAGCCCTCTCTAAGCGGTTTACAGAGTCAGCATATTGCCCCCAACAACAATCCGGGTCCCCATTTTACCCACCTTGGAAGGATGGAAGGCTGAGTCAACCTTGAGCCGGTGAGATTTGAACAGCCGAACTGCAGAACTGCAGTCAGCTGAAGTAGCCTGCAGTGCTGCATTTAACCACTGCGCCACCTCGGCTCATAAAGTCGGATCTGACTCACTTATACCAACTGCCTTGCTTAGCCATGGAAAGTCTAGTCCCAAATGAAGTCTTAAGTTGAGGATTATCTGTATATGAAGTAGGATTCAGTTGTTGAAGTATCTCATCCATTTAAAAAGAGCTCTTCAACTTCTCAAAACCCCCAAATATGTACAAACCAATCTCCCTCTGTCCGCAGGGAACTCCTACCGTGTTTCCCCAAAAATAAGACCCGGTCTTATGTTTTTTTGGGCTGCCAAATAAGTAGTAGGTCTTATTTTCAGGGGATGTCTTCTCCCCCCACCCCACCCTATGTCCGGGAGACCCAATTCTTCTGCTTGCTCGCAGCTGCAATGGGGCAGGAGGCTGTGTGGTGTGCCAGTGTCACTGCTGCAGTGGTGGGATTCAGCCGGTTCGCACCCATTTGGGAGAACCGGTTGGTAACTTTCTTTGTAGTTCAGAGAACCGGTTGTTGGAAGAAATCTCCTTTTGTTTTTTTCCACTTTGCAGGGCTAATCCTGTAAGGAAGGCAGGAAGGAAACATTCTGGTGTTGTTTCTAGCCTAATCTTTATTGCCCTGCTTACAGAAACTGCCTTTCCCCGGTTAACCCTTATTGCATTGTAACAGCTAAGGTGAAGTGCCCATCGACCTGAGTGACCTTGAGTTGGCCATGCCCACCCAGTCACATGCCCACCGAGCCACGCCTACCCAGATGGTCATTAGGGCAGAGAACCAGTTGTTAAATTATTTGAATCCCACCACTGCACTGCTGCGAGGCAGGGGGAGGGGGTGTGCCCCACGCGCCCCACACCGGCTTATCTCAGGACCCCGCAGCCAGACCATCCGCGTCCCAACACCTGCCTTCTGGCAGCATCTCCAACACCCTATCCAGCAGGACGCCCCATGGCCACTGGTCCACTCCTACTTGTTCACAGTCGCAACAGAGCAGGCAAGCCAAGAGATGGTGGGGCGGAGTGGACAGGTGTGGTCGGGGAGGCTTGTCTTCCTATCTCTTGGCTTTCTTGCGACCCATGTGGCACTGCCTTTCCTCCGTACCTCTGCCTTTGTCTGCTGCTGGTGTTGTCGTGCAAAGAGGAGGTTCCCGCAGCCCCCTGGCCTCTCCAGCCTTTGGGCTTTCCCACATCGCGCCTCTCCCCTACCTCTGCCTCCGCCTGCTACTTGGACAGGTAATCAACTCACCTGCATTGTGCAGGCTGCGGTTGCTGCTAGACACCATTAACCCTCATGCTGGCCATGCCCCCTCCGCTGATGACCTTAACTAGCTAGAGGCTACCCTTGAAAAGCGTTCGAAGACTACAGTTAGTCCAGAATGCGGCCACGCGAGCAATATTGGGTGCACCGAAGTACACCCACGTTGCACCTGTCCTCCGCGAGCTGCACTGGCTACCAATTGGTCTCCGGATGCAATTCAAGGTGTTGGTTATTACCTTTAAAGCCCTACATGACTTAGGGCCAGAGTACCTTCGAGACCCCTACTGCCACATACCTCCTAGCGGCCAGTAAGATCCCACAGATTGGGCCTTCTTCAGATGCCGTCAGCCAGACAGTGTCAGCTGGCGGGCCCCCGGAGGAGAGCCTTCTCTGTGGCTGCTCCGACTCTTTGGAATCAGCTACCCCCAGAGATCCGGACCATACCCACTCTTATGGCCTTCAGGAAAGCTGTAAAAACTTTGCTGTTCTGGCAGGCCTGGGGCTGTTGACCTCACTGTTGAGGTCCAGCCCCGATTAGAATGAATGTATGAGGTGTTGCTATTTTAAACCGTTTTTTTTTTCCCGTTATGTGTTCGTCATGTATCTTTTTTTCTCTCTTTTTTGTAAGCCGCCCGGAGTCCTTCGGGATTGGGCGGCATATAAATTTTATAAAAAAATATTATAATAATAGCCCTTACTTTTGGGGTGGTAGGGCTTATATTAGGGGCATCCTATCAAAATCCGGCTAGGGCTTATTTTTGGGGTAGGGCTTATTTTCGGGGAAACACGGTACCTGTTTTTTTTTTCCAATCTTACTACACCCATTGTACACCCTAGTTGCAATGTACAGCCTTGCCAGACCCCAGGAGGTTGCCAACCCCTGTAATTAGACAAGGCACTTCGTTCATGTTCAGAAGCAATCTTGCCATCTTTAAAAAAAAAGCATTTCTAAGGATTCACGCAGAGCTCTTGACTTTGAGAGATCTTTCAGGCTCGTTTTTCCTGCTTTTTCACTGAACGTTTGTGCATTAGGGACCTTTGGTGGATGGCGACAAATGGCTGCAGATCCCAAAGGTGTCACTTCTAGGCTTCTCTGATAAAATAGCTCGAGGGATGGATTTGCTGTGTCGGAGCCAATGCAAAATGGACATTTTTTGCTGCCCAAGCAATTGAGAACTTGGCATCAGCGTACGGAGAGGTAGACCATTTTTAATGGGTTGCGTTCAAGTTGGAAGTAATAAAAATAAACGCCTTTCAAATAATTTGGGTATCTCAGTTCTTGTGTTGTGGTTTCCTTTTTCTTCTTCTGTTTTGTGTTGGAGAAATTGCTTTCTGTCTTTGAGTTCTTGGCTACATTCCTATGTGTTGCATTCCTACAACATACTTCACCGTGTTAATAATAAAGTTAGCATTCATACACATGCTTGCTGTGGCCCACTAGGGGCCAGCAGAGCTGGTGGCAGATTCAGACAGTGAGGAGGTTGGGGAGGAACATGGGCCAGTCCTGGAGTCTGGGGAAGACTCTGATGAGGGCTCCGTGTTGGACGCAGAGAGAGGACAAGAGCCATCAGACAGTTATCAGCTGCCTTCCGGAGTCAGACATCAGTGAGGCAGATGAACAGCTGGAGGCTGTTCCCAGTGTGCGCGTGCGCAGAGTTGCCAGACGAAGGGAACAGCTAAGGAACAAGAGTCGACTTGGGAGTAAGGCTACAGGTAGTGAATGGCCCCTCCCAGAGGAAATAAAAGAGGAGCGAAAGGAGAGTGGAGTTTGCAGAAGACACTTAGTTCATTCCTGCATTCTTGCCAAGTATTGCAGCGTCTGAAAGATATCAGCCTGGCCGCTCTCCAAGCCTGATAAAGGTTGTTAATTGTGAACTATCTTGAAAGACTTTGGGAGAGGAAAGACTTTGCTGGAGAAGAATTCACTGTAAATTAAATTAAAAGGGTTTATCGAGACAAGGACTCGGCTTCGTGCCGCCTGGGGGAGCCTAGGTCAGAACAATGCTAAGCTTTGCTGGTTTTAAGTCTTCATGGGTTTGGGGGCTGCATTTAGTGTCTGATTCCATGTATTCCTTAAATGGGTTAATCTGCTAACCAGATTGAACCCCAAGACCCCAATTTTATATGATAGTGGTGGCTAGTTCAGCCCTTACCACTAGATGGCGATGTTTGCTATTTATTTTTAATTATTTCCTGAATCGTTCCCGCTTCTGCAGATTAATTGGATTTATTTTAATAGTTGAATATATTATAAGCCTGGGATGGAACCACAATCTATTAAGCCCCTTGCGTTGCAGATTTTCAAAGCCACAAGGATGTTACATTAATTCCTTATATTTATATCCCAATTTTCCACTTGGGGTTAAAAAGCTCACCCTTCCTCAGTGTTTCTCCAGAATGCAGCTAATCCTTGACTTACAACCACAATGGAGCCTTGGTCGCAAGTCAAGGACTACCTGTGTTCTGGAGAAACATTGACGGAGGATGAGCTTTTTAACTCCAGGAGGAAAATTGGGATATTGTTGCTAAGTGGGGGGGGGGGGGAATGGTTAAATGAGTTTTGCCCCATTTTATGACCTTTCTTGCCACAATTGTTAAGTGAATCACATAGCAATGATTAAGTTAGTCACATGGTTGTTAAGTGGATCCGACTTCCCCATTGACTTGGCTTGCCAGAAGATCACAAAAGGTTATTGCGTGACCCTGGGAAATTGCAACAGTCATATATATGAGTCAGTTGCCAGACATATGACCATGGGGATGCTGTAATGGTCGTTAAGTGTGAAAAAAATGGTCCTAAGTCACTTTTTTCAGTGCTATTGTAACTTTAAGGGATCACTTGTGAATTATATTTTGAGATACAATACGTGTAACTGGCTCTCTTAAAGTCAGCCAGGGAGTTTCTGTAGCTGAAGAAGGACTAGAATCTAGATATCCCTGCACCAGTGGTGGGTTTCAAATTTTTTTAGAACCTCTTATGTAGGTGTGGCCTGCTTTGTGGAAGTGGCTTGCTGGCCATGTGACTGGGTGGGAGTGGCTTGCCGGCCATGTGACTGGGTGGGCATGGCCAACTTGTAAAATGTGGTGAAACTCACTTAACAACGCTCTTGCTTAGCAACCAAAATGTTGGCTCAGGAACTCTGGCATTTGAAGCACGGAAGTCTTAAAGCTGTCAAGTTACAAGACTCTTGCACCCCTAACCCTTTAGAAAAAAAAACCCAGGGGTGTTCAAACTTGACAGCTTTAAGACTTGTGGACTTCAACTCCCAGAATTCCTCCTCCAGTCATGTTGGCTCAGGAACTCTGGCATTTGAAGCACGAAAGTCTTAAAGCTGTCAAGTGACAGACCGTCGCACCCCTAACCCTTTAGAAAAAAACCCCAGGGGTGTTCAAACTTGACAGCTTTAAGACTTGTGGACTTCAACTCCCAGGATTCCTCCTCTCTCTCTTCATCTTGATGATGTGCGGACAGACGGGAGGAGGGAGCTGGAACCGGTTCTAAACAGCACTGTAGATTTGTGGAACCTCTTCTATAGAAGAGGTTAGAACTGGCAGGAACCCACCCCTGCCCTGCACCCAGTCCAGTACCTACAGTGTTCACCCCGATGTGGCCCTTGGGCTAAGGAGAAGAAACTGGTCCCCAAGACGTCCCCCACGGAGCTTCTGTGGCTGGCAAGGACTTAAGGTACAGGTAGTTTTTGACTTAAAACCATTGGTGTATCGGTCGTTCAAGGCTACAAACAGCACTGAAAAGTAGTGACTTATGATTGGTCTTCGCACTTCAAATTTGCAGTGTTCGTCACAGTCATGTGATCAAAATTCAAGCTCTTGGCAACTGCCCTATATTTATGACAGTGGCAGTGTCCGGGGGGCTTGTTGATCCCCTTTTGTGACCACCTGCCAAACGAAATCAAGGGGGAAAACCAGTTTCACTTAACAACTGTGCTGTGGTGGCACGGTGGTCAGAATGCAGTATTGCAGGCTACTGCTGCTGACTGCCGGCAGTTCAACAGTTCGATTCTGACCAGCTCTAGGTTGACTCAGCCTTCTATCAGTGGTGGGTTGCAGGCGGTACGCCCCAGTACGGGCGTACCGGAGCCCGCCCGGAGCACCAAATACTATTCCGGTAGGGTACACCACTCGCCTGCCTGAGCTCCTTACCAGTCTTTTAAGTCTTCGGTGCTTCCGCGCATGTGCATGGCATGTACAGCATCTATGCAATGCTCTGCTGAGCACTGGAGCATCACGGAGGCGCTAAGACGTGTGGACGCTGCCGTACCGGTTGGAACGGGATCTGGAACCCACCACTGCCTTCCATCCTTCTGAGGTGGTAAAATGAGGACCCAAATTGTTTAGGACAATATGCTGACTCTGTAAAACCATTTAGAGAGGATGTGTGAAGCGGTATATAAGTCTAAATGCTGTTGTTATTGCTAAGAAAAGGATTTAGGGGGACAAAAGCCGTGGTGGCGCAGTAGTTAGAATGCAGTATTGCAAGGCTAATTCTGCTGACTGCCAGCTGCCAACAGTTCAATTCTGACCGGCTCAAGGTTGACTCCACCTTCCAACTTTCTGAGGTTGGTAAAATAAGGATAGGCTGATTCTATAAACTGCTTAGAGTGAGCTGTAAAGCACTATGAAGCAATATACAAGTTCTCATTTACATCGTGTTAAAATTCTTCATACACACCATGAAATCCTGCACATTGATGAAAGGTCAGGCGTGATGGTTTTCAACGCATAGTCGCATCGAAATTATTTTGCCTTCTTGTTGTGATGTTTTTATCTACAGGCTAGCCTATGGGTAGTCCTCGACTTATGACTACAATTGAGACTAGAACTTCCATCGGTAAGCAAGGAAGTTCTTCAGTGAATTGTGCCCTATTTTTACGATCCTTTTTTTTCCTCATGGTTGTTAAGCAAATCTTCTGGTTGTTAAGCGAATCTGGCTTTCCCCATTGACTTTGCTTGATGGAAGTGGGTGGCGAAGGGGGCTAATGGGGATCAACTGGATCCAGGAGACTGCAACCCAGGGGTGGGCTCCAAAACTTTTAGGAAGGGGTTCTCTGCCCAGTTGCTGGGTGGGCGTGGCCATGGCGGGTGTCTCTTAGCCTCCTGCACCACGGCGGGGAGGGGCGTGTTTGCCCTCCCCGGGCTCCAGCGGCTTTCCTCGAGCCTCCAGGAGAGTGAAAACTGCCTCCCCAGGCCCTGGAGGAGGCTGCTTCTGGCCTTTCCAAACTTCTGGTAGGCCCGGTTTTTGCCCTCCCTGAGCCTCCGCTCCAGTGGTGGGTTTCAAATTTTTTTAGAACCTACTCTGTGGGTGTGGCCTCCTTTGTGGGAGTGGCTTACCAGCCATGTGACCTGGTGGGAGTGGCTTGCCATGTGTTTCTCTCTCTCTCTCTCTCTTTCTCTTTCTCTCTTTCTTTCCTTTTGTCCCTCTGTCCCTTTTTCCTTTTTTTCTTTCATCTCTCAGTTTTTCTTTTTTTCTTTTTTTATTTCTTTCTTTTTTCCTTTCTTTCTCTTTCTGTTTCTCTCTGTGTGAGTCTGTGTGTGTGTTTGTGTGTCTGTGTCTGTATGTGAGTGGTGGGTTTCAAAAATTTTTGGAACCTCTTCTGTAGGTGTGGCCTGCTTTCTGGTGGAACCTCTTCTAACTGGTTCGGTAGATTTGACGAACCGGTTCTACCAAACTGGTGCAAACTGGTAGGAACCCACCTCTGCTCCGTTCATGCACTTACCCAAATCCCAAACGGGCCAAGGGGGGGGGGAGACTCTGGGGAGGGGAGGGGTGGGGTGGGCGGAGCTAGCCAGGAGTGGGATTTGGGGGTTCTCCGAACTGCACAGAATCTTAACTAGAGGTTCCCCTGAACCCCTGCGAGCCCCCAATAGCCCACCCCTGCCGCAACCCGTTGTAAATGCAGGTCGATTGCCAAGTGCCTTGATTTTGATCCCATGACCGGGACGATGCCGCTACAGTTGTAAGTCTGAGGACTGGTCATTAGTTACTTTTGGAAGTACGAGACACAGAGAAACAAGAAAGTTTAGTTTCCTTGATTGTCATTGCGCCTTGTACAACGAAATTAAATAAAATTTAAAAAAGGACCGGAAGAAATGAGTCACGTTTTCTCCTTGTGCATGGCTGTGAACAATATTTGGCAGCTAAAACATTTTGGAGTTGGGCAATGTCTAAACATCCCAATTACACGATTTTGGAAACCCGCTCTCTGACATCCGCAGATCAATTCAAAAAGGAGAAGGATTTTGGAAGGATGCCCATGTGCATCGGTAGAATTAGGCGTGACCCAGAAAATAACGTTGCCACAGCTGAATAGCCATGTCAACCACGTCAGGTAAATACATTTGCACATTTTCTCATCCAGTATGTTGTGCAAACTCAGCCTCTGGTGAGTTTATGGTTCAGTGCATTCTGCGGATCCAGAAAACAGCATAGTTCAGTAACCAGATTAAGCTGGTGTGAACGCAGCCCACATGTTAACCTTTGAAATGCCATGAAACAATGGGATGTTCTGTTAATCTACAACCGCCATGGGAAATCATGGTGGGGGGGGGGCACAGTTGTCTGCCAAGGATGCCATTTGGCATTTCTTTCCAAATTGTGTTGCTTCCTCCCAGCAAGAATCAATAAGAGGGCTAGATCAAAAAAGAATTAGGAGGACTAATAGTTTCCCCCCCCACACACACACACTCCCTTGCTTCTTACTTTCTAAATAGTTTCTTTTCCTCTATTTAATAAAAGGGGAGACCTTTGATAAATAAATAAAAGGGATCTTTCAGGGATCTGCATAGATTCTCAAGATTAAATCCATGCCCTAAATCGCGTGGAAATTTATCTGTCTTGTGAGATTTGGGTCACTTAAATTGTAATTCATATTCCTTCCGTTTTGAACCTCTGCTGATTGTCCTTCATGCAATCTGGGGTTGTCCTTTCTGGATGTCCCTTTTTAGGGCCCTGTAATTCCTTAATCCGTTAAGGGACGCGGTGGCTCAGTGGCTAAGATGCTGAGCTTGTCGATCAGAAAGGTTGGGAGTTCAGCAGTTCGAATCCCTAGTGCAGTGATGGCGAACCTATGGCACGCGTGCCACAGGTGGCACGCGGAGCCATTTGTCAGGGAATGCAAGATGCGAGGAAGGATAAAAGAAAGAAAGGGAAAAAGAAAGAAAGAAAGAAAGAAAGAAAGAAAGAAAGAAAGAAAGAAAGAAAAGGGAGGGAGGGAGGGGGTTGGAGGAAGAAAGATGGGGAAAGAAGGAAGAAAGCGCAGGTGGTTTGCTGCTGGTTCTGCCTGGATCGGGCGAACCAGTAGTAGCGCCTGCAGGAGGCTCCGCCCACTTGCCTGAAGGCTTCTGTGCATGCAGGCAAGTGCGGGTGAGCGTTTCCGAACTGGTAGTAAAAAAATTGGCAACCCACCGCTGGAAGGAAGGTAGATAGGAAGGAAGGAAGAATGAAAGAGAAAGAATGAAGAAATAAAGGAAGAAAGAAAAAGAAAGAAAAAGAAAGAAAGAAAAAAGGGAAGGGAAGAAGGAGGGAGGGAAAGGGATGGAAGGAAGGAAGGAAGGGGGACGGAGGAAGAGAAGGAGGGAAGGAAGAAAGGAAGAAAGAATGAAAATAAAGAAAGAGGAAGGAAGGTATTCTGCCCATTATATGCCCGTTTTGAAGGAAAGTCACACTTTCCTTATGCCAGCCCCATCCTTCCAAGGCCAGGCAGGTCTCACATGAGGGCCACACACTCCCATCCCTTCTGCATCTCTGCAGACAACCTTGCCTTCCCCTCCCTCCCTCCCTGGCAGCCTTGCCCACCTCCCACGGACTCTTTGTAAGGACAAAACGCCCGTCCCTTGTGAGAACCCGTCGTGAATTCTCAGGCCATGTCCTCCATCAATAAGCAGCCCGAGAGCCTCGCCTGCTCACATTGCCCTCCCCACCCTCGCCCTCTTCCCTTGGAAAACCATCCTGGCAGTTTTGAATGTGAGGGGGGGAGACACACAGCCCGGTGCAAAGAGGACGGCGGGGGATATGAATGCCACCTATGATGGTCTATGATGCCATCCAGACGGCTCTCTGATTACCACCGTGGGCTTTGGAGAGGGGAGGAAAGAGATGGGGGGGTGTCTCCTTTTGTGCAAATGCCCGCCTGGCATTCTGTTTGATCTCAACCTGGCGCACGGGGGAGGGGGGTTTCCAAAGGGCAGAAGGGAAAGGGAGGGGGGGCACTGGCAGCCAATCTGCTCGTCACTAACTGAATAAGGGGCGCCTCTGCTGATTGATGGCCTCCCCCCCCCGGCACCTATTTGCATGCCTGTCATTAGCATATATTCAAATCAGGCCTTTTCCCACACTCCCCCTCGGGTGCGTGCTGTTGTTTGCGCTGGGAGCCCGGCTTTGCCATGGCAACGGGGCAGGCCCTAAATAAAGCCAAGGTTGGCAAGGGAGGTGAAGGCCCCGAAGGGCAACAACGACACGCCTTGTCTGGTTGGGGGTGGCGGGGGGGGGGGGGATGCGCACGCCGGGTGGACTGTGAGAAGAAACGGTCTTGAAAAGGGAAGGCGGCCTCCTTGCCTCTAAAACAATGGCAGGGAAGCACATCAAATGCGCCTTTTCTCCCCTTCTGCGTCTTCTTTCTTGTGAGATTCCTCCGTTTGGGACTCTCCACTTTCGCGGAGCGGGTTTTTAACTTCGATCCTTTTGTAAAGTACGGGGGGGGGGGGAAGATCCTTGAGAAAAAAAGAGGATCTCGTGGAAATGATGCTCCATAGGATTTCTTTTTTTGTGTGTGTTTTAAAGCCACAGGAGTTCTCAAGATTAATTTGCCTTTGATTTTGTTTTCTTTTGAAGGGAAACCAAGCCAAGGCAGGTAGTCCTTGACTTTTGGCCACAATGGAGTCCAAAATGTCTGTTGTTAAGTGGGTTTTGCCCCTTTTCACAATCTTTTTTTTTGCCATAGCTGTTAAGTGAATCACTGCAGTTGATAAGCTACTAATATGGTTGTTAAATGAATCTGGCCACCACTGAGCCCCAAATTTCTGTTGCTAAGTGAGACATTTGTGAAGTGAGCTTTGACCCATTTTAGGGCCTTTCTTTGTCACATCGTTAAGTGACTACTGTAACACGCTCTACATGGGGCTGCCCTTGAAAAGTGTTCAGAGACTACAATTGGTCCAGAATGCAACCGCGCGAGCGATACCCCATGTTACACCTATCCTCCGTGAGCTGCACTGGCTTCCCATCGGTCTCCGAATGCGCTTCAAGGTGCTGGTTATCACCTTTAAAGCCCTACATGGCCTAGGACCTGGATATCTCCGTGACCATCTTCTACCATATACCTCCCAGCGTCCGATAAGATCTCACAGGATGGGCCTTCTCCGGGTGCCGTTGACCACACAGTGTCGACTGGCGGCTCCTCGGGGGAGAGCCTTCTCTGTAGCTGCCCCGGCCCTATGGAACGATCTACCACCTGAGATCCGGACCCTCCCCACTCTCTCGGCCTTCCGAAAGTCTACCAAGACCTGGCTGTTCCGGCAGGCCTGGGGCTGCTGATCCTTGATTGAGCTCCAGCCCCACTAAGATTGAGTGTATGTTGTGTTCTTTTAACTGCTTTGTATTTTTAAATTCTTTTAATATTTTTAACTTGTTTTATGTAAGCCGCCCAGAGTCCTTCGGGATTGGGCAGCATACAAATTCATTAAATCTTAATCTTAATCTTAAATCTGAATCACTGAAGTGGTTAACTTAGTTGTGAATTTGGCTTCCCCGTTGATTTTGCTTGTCACGTGACCTTGGGACACAGCAATCGTCATAAATATGAGTCAGTTGCCAAGCGTCTTGATTTTAGTCACATGACCAGGGGGATGCTATAAAAGTCGTAAGTGTGAAGAACGGTCACAAGTCCCTTTTCCCAGTGCCGTTGTAACTTTGAATGGTCACTAAATGAATTGTTTTAAGTCGAGGATTTCCTGTACAAGAGCATCTGTGGGGCTGGCTAGAATACAGGGAGTCCTCGACTTACAGCAGTTCATTTAGTTTCAAGCTCAAAGTTATAGCGGCACTGAAACAAGGGATTTATGACCACTATTCACACTTACGACCGTGATCAAAATTCAGATACCTGGCAACTGATTCACATTTATGACAGTTGCAGTGTCCCAGGCTCATGGGATCACCTCTTGTGACCCCCTGGCAGACAATGACAATGGGGAAGCCAGATTCACTTAACAACTAAGTTGACAACTTCAATGATTCACTTAACGACCATGACAAGAAAGGTGCTGAAATGGGGCAAAGCTCACTTAACAAATGTCTTGCTTAGCAACAGAAATTTGGGGCTCAGTGGTCTTCGTAGGTTGAGGACTACCTTAAAGCAAAATGGAAGTATAAGATGACAGCCTTTAACTACGCCATAACATTCACACGCTTTTATGCGCGTGGCACATAAATTACACACTCTGTAGAAAATGGCAGAGTTGTTTTTATTTATTTTTTAAATTTATTTGATGCCTCTCTTGTGGTGGGGCTCTTCTAGGCGGCATTATATGTGGCCATCTTGATTTTTGCTTTACACACGCGCGCACGCACGCACACAAACACGCACACACACACACACACACACACAGTAACATTTCTGACTATATAGTCTATCCTGCCTGCTAATATCTTCCATATTTGACCCCAAATCCATCCCCGGATGCTATGCTTGGGTTGGGTGGGAAATGTTTAGCTTGATTAAAACATAAATCTGACCCATGACAGATGACTGCAGTGTGAGTGGCTCTCTTATTAACTGCTCTTCATACATTTATAAACCGGCTGAGGCAGAAACCCTCAAGCTGTGTTTCTCAACCTTGGCAACTTTTAAGACGTGTGGACTTCAATTCCCAGAATTCCCCAGCCGGGAACTGGGAGTTAAAAGTCAGAGGTGGGCTTAAAAAGTTTTAGCAAGGGGTTCTCTGCCAGGCTGCTGGGTGGGTGTGGCCATGGTGGGTGTGGCCTAGTCGGCCTCCTGCACCACAGCCATGGGGGGGGGGGTTGCTCTCCCTGGGCTCCTACTGGTGGGTTCCTACCGGTTCGGACCGGTTCGGACCGGTTCGGATAAGTAGGTAGTAACTCGGCCAGCCACGTCTCCAAACCAGTTCTATCGGTGGCACTGTAGGCGCCGCCATCTTGTTTTTTTGCTTCTGCGATTTGCAGAAGCATTTTTAATCTACTGCCCATGCGCACGCGCCCGAAACGTGTCCCTGAGCGAACCAGCAGTAGAAAAAGCCTGAACCCATTTCTGCTCCAGAGGCTTTTTTTCCAGCCTCCGGGAGGGCAAAAACGGCCTCCCCAGGCTCCAGAGGCCTCCGGAGGCCGGAAACGGGCCCATTTCTGGCCTCCCTGAACTTCTGGGAGGCCCGTTTCCCCCTCGCCACTCTCCCTGAGCCTCTTCACATGCCCTGCACTTACCTGCATCCAAAACGGGCCACATGGCGACTCCTGGGAGGGGAGGATGGGTGGGGCCAGCCAGGAGTGGGATTTGGGGATTCTCCGAACTGCACAGAATCTTAGCTAGAGGTTCTCCCGAACCCCTGCAGACCCCCAGCAGCCCACCCCTGGTTCACGTCCAATTGGGAGTTGCTGCGTTTGAGACACATTGCTCTAATAATGCGATATATATGCCAATCTCAGCCAGCAATGAGCCTCTGGATTCTACGGTGAAGTTCAAGCCCCCGCATATCTTAAAAGTTGCCAAGGTTCCGCAATATTGTTTTACATCGTGGATGCCAGGCAAAAGAAGGGTACATCTTCCTTTCTGTCCTCCTTATGTCCATTATCCAGCAGACATAGCTTTACAAAAAATCAAATCTTGCCTGGTGTTTTGAGCATCTCTTCCAGGGCAGCTTTGCTCTGTTTCAAAGCAGTCTCCAAAAAAGTGTTAATTGCATGTTGACAAGCTGTGCTTTTTGACCTGAATTTAGTTGATTAGTACCCTCGGCTAGCTTGTCCTGATGCCTGAATGTGACAAGATCTTAATCAGTTATTGGCTGAAGCGTTTTTATTTATTTCTCTGTTTGTTTGTTTGTTTGTTTATATTTCATGGTTTCTTTATGTATGTACTAGCCAATAACCCAGTGTTGGTCTCTGACAGAAAACCACTTGAAGAGACTAGAAGTAATTGGAATGTGGATTTACTGACAGCTGTTACCAGTGGTGGGTTTCAAAAATTTTCAGAACCTCTTCTGTAGGTGTGGCCTGCTTTGTGGGAGTGGCTTGCCAGCCATGTGACCAGGTGGGAGTGGCTTGCCAGCCATGTGACTGAGTGGGAGTGGCTTGGCAGTCATGTGACTGGGTGGGCATGGCCAACTTGTAAAATGTGGTGAAACTCACTTAACAACGCTCTTGCTTAGCAATCAAAATGTTGGCTCAGAAACTCTGGCATTTGAAGCACGCAAGCCTTAAAGCTGTCAAGTTACAAGACACTCGCATCTCTAATCCTTTAGAAAAAAAACCCCAGGGGTGTTCAAACTTGACAGCTTTAAGACTTGTGGACTTCAACTCCCAGAATTCCTCCTCTCGCTCTTCATCTTGATGATGGGCGGATGGGCAGGGGGGAGGGAGCTGGAACCGGTTGCAAACGGCACTGTAGATTTGTGGAACCTCTTCTATAGAAGAGGTTAGAACTGGCAGGAACCCATCCCTGGCTGTTACGTAAATGCTGGGTTGACAGAAGCACAAATAAGGAGGGGGTAAGCTGTCTGGGAAAGCCAAGGGAAATCATCAAACCTATTAAAAAGTGAAAGTTAGAATATTTCAGACATGTGATGCGACACCTGGAAAAATATGCCATGATTAGCTTAATCCTCCAGGGAAAGATTGAAGGCAAATAAGGTCCAGGCAGAAGAAGAACATCATGGCTTCAAACTGGTTTGGACAAAACTCAGCAGCCCTTTTTCGTGTGGCTGTTGATAAAACAGGATCGCCAACATGATCGCTGACGTCCGATGACGGATATGGCACAAGAAGAAGAAGAAGCTGCATTGTATCATGATTATACAGTACAAAGGACAGGACCCCTTCCTTGGGGGAGATGGGCAGTCTAGAAACATAAAAATGAGAGTGAGTGAGTGAATAAGAGAGAGGGGGGGACAGATTAAGGGGGAGAGAGAGAGAGAAAGACAGGATAGGTAGGTAGGTAGGTAGGTAGGTAGGCAGACAGACAGACAGACAGACAGACAGACATGATAGCTAGCTAGGGTCTTTGGTGCCTATGCTCTCGGTGTACATAAAAAGACAAGATACATTTATCAAGAATCATAAGGTACAACGCTTCATAATAGTCATAGGGTACAAATAAGCAATCATTATAAATCGTAAGGTTCCATCAATAAAGTTACAGTCCTACAGTCATAAGTGGGAGTAGATGAGAAAACTAATAGTAATAGTAATGCAGCCTTAGTGAATAGTTTGACAGTGTTGATGGAATTATTTGTTTAGCAGAGTGATGGCATTTGGGGAAAAAAAACTGTTCTTGTGTCTAGTTGTTCTGGTGTGCAGTCCCCTATTGCGGCGTTTTGAAGGTAGGAGTTGAAACAATTTATGTCCAAGATTTCAGGCTCTGTAAACATTTTCACGGCCCTCTTTTTGACTCCTGCAGTGTACAGATCCTCAATGGAAGGTAGGTTGGCAGTAATGGTTTTTTCTGCAGTTCTGATTATCCTCTGAAGTCTGTGTCTGTCTTGTTGGGTTGCAGAACTAAGCCAGAAATTATAGAGTTACAGTTATAGAGATACTCTATAGATAGATAGATAGATAGATAGATAGATAGATAGATAGATAGATAGATAGATAGATAGATAGATAGAGATAGACAGACAGAGATAGATAGATAGATAGATAGATAGATAGATAGATAGATAGATAGATAGATAGATAGATAGATAGATAGATAGATAGATAGATAGATAGATGATAGATAGATAGATAGATAGATAGATAGATAGATAGATAGAGATAGACAGACAGACGGACAGACAGACAGATAGATAGATAGATATAGGGATGGAGAGAGAGAGAGAGATGATAGATAGATAGATAGATAGATAGATAGATAGATAGATAGATAGATGATTGATAGATAGATAGATAGAGATAGACAGACAGAGATAGATAGATAGATAGATAGATAGATAGATAGATAGATAGATAGATAGATAGATATAGCAATAGCAATAGCAGTAGACTTATATACCGCTTCATAGGCCTTACAGGCCTCTCTAAGTGGTTTACAGAGAGTCAGCATATTGCCCCCAACAATCTGGGTCCTCATTTTATCCACCTCGGAAGGATGGAAGGCTGAGTCAACCCTGAGCCGGTGAGATTTGAACCGCTGACCTGCTGATCTAGCAGTAGCCTGCAGTGCTGCATTTAACCACTGCGCGCACCTAGATAGACAGACAGACAGATAGATAGATATAGGGATGGAGAGAGAGAGAGAGAGAGATGATAGATAGATAGATAGATAGATAGATAGATAGATAGATAGATAGAGGGATGGAGAGAGAGAGAGAGAGAGAGATGATAGATAGATAGATAGATAGATAGATAGATAGATAGATAGATAGATAGATAGATAGATAGATAGATAGATAGATATAGGGATGGAGAGAGAGAGAGAGAGAGAGAGAGAGAATGTGGTTAAATAGAGGCGGGACTGTCTGTGACCCAGGCCACCCAGATGATAAACTGGCCTCTTTTGCTAACTGCAGCTTCAGAAAGCAGCCGTTATTCCTCATTAGCATACATTTCAGCCGGTCTGTAATTAGAACAAGGCGCAAGAAAAGGCGGGGGGGATGGGAGGGAAAGACCCCTGGCAGCCCCACTGTCACCAGGATGAATAACCCCCTTCCCAG
The DNA here is from genome assembly GCF_009769535.1 of Thamnophis elegans. Taxonomy (NCBI): domain Eukaryota; kingdom Metazoa; phylum Chordata; class Lepidosauria; order Squamata; family Natricidae; genus Thamnophis; species Thamnophis elegans. The sequence continues at coordinate 172,700,901 of NC_045541.1, forward strand.
GCATGAAAACCCACCAACCCCATAATTCCTTCTCCCTTAGGACAGAAGAAAAGAGACCGTGGAGCAAGGCAAAAGGCTCACTGGAAAATCTTCAGCACTTCCCATATTTGAGGCTAGTGAAATCCAAAGGCATTAATTAGAAATGTTGATTAATTAGGGACATTGAAGGAGCCTTTCTTCCTTCTTTCCTTCCTTCTCTCCCCCTTCCTTCCTCCCTTCCACCTTCTTTCTTTTCTTTCTTCCTTTCTTCTCTCTTTCTTACTTCCTTCTCTCCCTCTTCCTGCCTCCTTTCCTCCTTCTTTCTTTTCTTTTCTTTCTTTCTTTCTTTCTTTCTTTCTTTCTTTCTTTCTTTCTTTCTTTCTTCTTCTCTCCCTTCCTCTTCCCCCACCCTCCTCTCTGTTTATTTGCTAAACAAATCCTGCCCGGGGGTTGGGGAGGGAATCACTTCCCTCCAAGGGCTCTCAAAGGCCTTTATTTATATAGGTAGTCCTTGACTTAGGACCATAACCAAAATCTCCATTGCTAAGCAGTTGTCAAGTGTCTCAATCTTGATCCCCTGAGCGTGGGGATGCTGCGACAGTTGTAGGTGTGAAAAACAGCCGTAAGTCACTTTTTCCAGTGCTATTGTCACTCTGAATGGTCGCTAAGTCAATGGTTGTAAGTGTGAGGACTGCCTGTATCCTGCTTTTCATTCAGCTGCCTCGTGATGGCTTGCAGGTAAGTCATGATGACTGTAAATCTGGGCAGTGATGTGATCAACCTCATTTTATGACCTTTTTTGGCAGCAGTCAAGAAGCAACACAGCAACTGTAAAATGAAATCCATGGTCATTAAGCAAACCCAGGGTTCACTGTGGCTGTCAGGGTTCCAAATAGCATCCAAAATTAAATTGGAGTTTGCGGCAAAGTATTGCTCAAACTTCCAATTTTTTAAGACAGCCATGTTGGCACATCTGGGAAAACCCGAATCTGAAAGCTTCCAGATTTTCCCCACCCAGTTGAAAGTTCAATATCTTGCCCCCACATCCACAAGTCCATCACATGGATCTTCCACTGCCATGTTGGCAGTTCCACCCATCCAGTTCCAGTCAGGTGCAGAGGTGCAAAGACAAAGGATGACCTTGGCTTTCTAGAAAGAATGTTGTTATGGCTACATAGCATCTAACCCCGTACAATCCCCGCTCCCATTTTCCCACAATAGAAAATGCATAGTAGAATAATAGAAAGTGTGGCAGGCCAAAGAGCCAAAAGAAAAGATGGCTGCAGGCCTGACAGGCAGCCTCCCCTCAGAAGAAAAGTGTATCCTGCAAAGAGAATAATGTAGGGGGTTAACATAAGCATAACTAACAACCTCTTCCCCTCGGGGGAAATTTATAGTAGAATTGTTTTACTAACTTGTCAGCTTTTACATTCCAACTTTTCAGTGGCACAGTAATGTCCAGTTTTCAGCAAAATCATTGTAAGGTGTGGTCAAGTGAACGCCGGATGCTTCAAACAGCCATAAATGTGTTGGGCTGTGTTGCTGAACACCAGAAAGCTTTTTCTCAACCTACAACCACATTGGAGCCCAAAATTTCTGTTGCTATGCGAGACTTTGTATCGTGAACTTTGCCCAATTTTACGACCTTTCCTGCTGTTAAGTGAATTGCTGGAGTTGTTAAGCTAGTTACACCGTTGTTCAGTGGGTCTGGCTTGCCTGTTGACTTTGTGTGTCAGACGTTGGCAAAAGGGGATCACGTGGCACCCCCTTCTCCCAAGACGTTGCCACCGTCCTAAATGTGAGTCAGTTGCCAAGGGTCTGAATTTGGATCACGTGACCATGGAGATGCGGCAAGGGTCATAAGTGTGAAAAACGGTCTTTAGAGCCGCGGTGGCACAGTGGTTAGAGTGCAGTACTGCAGGCTGTTTCTGCTGACTGCCGGCTGGCTGCAATTTGGCAGTTTGAATCTCACCAGGCTGAAGGTTGACTCAGCCTTCCATCCTTCCGAGGTGGGTAAAATGAGGACCCAGATTGTTGGGGGGGCAAGAGGCTGACTCTGTAAACCACTTAGAGAGGTCTATAAAGCATTGTGAAGCAGTATATAAGTCTAAGTGCCATTGCTCTTGCTAAGTCACTTTTCTTGGTGCCATTTTAACTTTGAATCGTCACTAAATGAACTGGTATAAGTTGAGAGCTACCTCTACAATTACAACCACAATGCTTTTCTCTCCGACTGCTCCTCAAGTACTGAAAGACAGCTATCATTCATCCCTAACACTGAATTAATCAATTCAGGAAACTTTAATTAGTCAAGAACCCTAATTAAAATGCTCCCTCAGCACTATTATTAGCATTTTTCATCCCTAGGAAGCTTCCAAACCATTTCATGTGGGAAAATCATCGATGGGAAACTCCAGGGAAAGGGAAAGGCCCTACAAAATCAGAGGGAGTCCCTTTCCAGTTGATATGACAACACCTGCCACAAACTCAAATAAGAATACAGTGTATTGAGTATCAAAATCATGTGATGTGCTAGTACCACTTTATAATGCCTTGGTAAGGCCACACTTGGAATACTGCATCCAGTTTTGATCACCACAATGTAAAAAAGATGTTGAGACTCTAGAAAAGTGCAGAGAAGAGCAACCAAGAGGATTAGGGGACTGGAGACTAAAACATATGAAGAACGGTTGCAGGAACTGGGTATGTCTATTTTAATGAAAAGAAGGACTAGGGGAGACATGATAGCAGTCTTCCAATATCTCAGGGGCTGCCACAAAGAAGAGGGAGTCAAGCTATTCTCCAAAGCACCTAAGGGCAGGACAAGAAGCAATGGGTGGAAACTAATCAAGGAGAGAAGCAACTTAGAACCGAGGAGAAATTTCCTGACAGAACAATTAATCAGTGGAACAACTTGCCTCCAGTAGTTGTGAATTCCTCAACACTGGAAGTTTTTAAGAAGATGTTGGCTAGCCATTTGTCTGAAGTGGTGTAGGGTTTCCTGCCTAAGCATGGGGTTGGACTAGCAGACCTCTAAGGTCCCTTCCAACTCTGTTATTCTAAATCACTTCAAGGTTCACCCTTCCTCTGGGGTTAATCTTCCTTTCCCCAAAGTGCATTCAAGAAACTTTATTTTGCAAATTTGACTAAAATTCCGTGTGACCTGAAGGCCATCAATAGATTTCTTTCAGGATCAAGAGCAGAATCAACCTTTGACTTTGGGTTCTGAAGGTTAGATTGGATTTGATAAGAGAAATATTGCAGCTCTTTAAATATAAGGGAATTTGCATTTGGTAACTTACCGTCCTTTAGATGAAATTAAGACAATATTTTATGAATAATGGTTTTTAGTATGTTGACTATTAGTATTTTAAGATATTTTATACATTTGGTGTTATGTCTTCAAACTTAGAAGTGGCTACGTTGTTAATATCTTCGTACTAAAAGAAAGTCAGAGGTCGGTTTGATGTATGTTTTTGTCACTTTTAATTAGTTTTGTCATTCCTTTTCCCTTTTATGCGAGTTTGCATTTTAATGTATGATGTATAAACTTAATATTATTAAAGGTTTCAATTATTAAAAGCAATCTTTATTTTGTAGTCACTTTCATTCAACCACCACCTTTTTAAAAACCTAGACATTTGCCACCTAATTGTTTTAATCGCTCAATAATCTCTACCATCATTGCACAAGTCCCAAAGACAGCAATCAGGACCCTGGAAAGCTCCCATTTGCGGGGATTAGCAGAATCTCAGATGGGAAGTTTCTTCAATTTTGGGCCAATCATTAGGGGACCGTGAGTTCTAGTCCCGCCTTAAGCCCAAAGTCATCCAGCCAGGTTTCATACCATGGGCGGGACTAGAACTCACGGTCTCCTGGGGATTGGCCTAAATCACCCAGCCAGCTTTCATGACCAAGGCAGGGTTAGAACTGTCTCCTGGTTTCTAGCTTAGCGCCTTAACCAGTAGAGCAAACTGACTCTGTCTGAAATATCTTGAGGATCAAACGCCTAGATCCAATTTGGTGTGGGGGGGTTGTCTATGTCACGAGACATGTGTTAGCATAACCCATCTTGTGTAGTTCACTGATGAGGCTGTGTGTCCTCAATGCAAAGAAGAGGGGGGTTAATTTAAGAAACTATGGTCCAGATAATTGTGAGTACTGAAATTCAGTTTGATGTAGAGGATAAGGCATCCAGGAAATGATAAATTCTAGTCTCATCTTAGACAGAAAGCATTGAATGCAGGGACTCTTACTTCGTGCCCAATGGTATGGGATGTCCTGTTTGAGCAGGGGGGGTTGGACTAGAAGACCTCCAAGGTCCCTTCCAACTCTGTCGTTCTGTCATTGTATCCTGTTTGGTCTCTCTTGGTTCTGAATAAACGGGGCTGGATCAGATCTCACCTCTACAAACTTTCTGGAGCTTCCAGCTGTTTTGCCAGCTTCTACAAGCTCCCCGAGATCAGCTGGGGCTTACGCTAAAATTAGAATCATTTCCCCCCCCTCCCTTGGTTTAAAATTGCAACTGGAAATTTCGCGGCAAGACTGAGAATCATCCTCTGTCCAGACCAGGGGAAAAAGGAAAGAAAGAAAGAAAATGAAAGAAAGAAAGAAAGAAAGAAAGAAAGAAAGAATGAATGAATGAATTTGGAGAAGCGCAGATTTTATTTAATTAATTTATTAACACCCCCCCCCCAATCTCACGGATACAGCGACTCTGTATTTCCTTGTGGAGGGAAAAAACTCAGCATCAAAATACATGATTTACACCTCGATTATTTGGAGCAGCAAATGCTCGCCTTGAAGGAATTACTTTTGTAAGCAAAAGGATTGAAATCTCCCAAACTTCTGGATCGAAGGAGGAGAAAGCCTCGTTTCTTTAAATCAGGTAGGCTGTGGTCTGGGAAGAAAATTAACCCGGTGGTGGTGGTGGAGAGAGAGGCGGGATGTCTGTCGGCGTTCCTACACACGCTCATTCATAGTTAACTCAACCCCGGCTCAGTCATTAACTCGATTTTCTGGGGTTGGCAGGACGCACGTTCAACACACACAGGCAGAACGGCGAAGCCTGGGCTGGCTAGCCGGGTAGTTGGCCACATTTTAGCCCTAGTCGCAGTTTACAAGCGATAAAGTCTGGATTTACTTCGCACGCTCAAATAATCCTGCTCAGATCAAGCGCCGGAAACGGCGGGTCATATAAGCTCAGAGACCACAAAAGAATAGAATAGAATAGGAGAGGAGGGGAGGGGAGAGGAGAGGAGAGGAGATAATTAGAATAGAATAGGAGAGAATAGAATAGAATAGAATAGGAGAGGAGAGGAGAGGAGATAATTAGAATAGAATAGAATAGAATAGAATAGAATAGGAGAGAATAGAATAGGAAAGGAGAGGAGATAATTAGAACAGAATAGAATAGGAGAGAATAGAATAGAATAGGAGAGAGGAGAGAATAGGAGAGGAGAGGAGATAATTAGAATAGAATAGAATAGAATAGAATAGGAGAGAATAGAATAGGAGAGGAGAGGAGATAATTAGAATAGAATAGAATAGAATAGAATAGGATAGGATAGGATAGGATAGAATAGAATAGGAGAGAGGAGAGAATAGGAGAGGAGAGGAGAGGAGATAATTAGAATAGAATAGGAGAGAATAGAATAGGAGAGGAGAGGAGATAATTAGAATAGAATAGAATAGAATAGAATAGAATAGAATAGAATAGAATAGGAGAGAGGAGAGAAGAGGAGAGGAGATAATTAGAATAGAATAGGAGAGGAGAGGAGAGGAGAGAATAGGAGAGGAGAGGAGATATTTAGAATAGAATAGAATAGAATAGAATAGAATAGAATAGGAGAGAATAGGAGAGAATAGAATAGGAAAGGAGAGGAGATAATTAGAATAGAATAGAATAGAATAGAATAGAATAGAATAGAACAGGAGAGAATAGAATAGAATAGGAGAGAGGAGAGAATAGGAGAGGAGAGGAGATGAGAGGAGATAATTAGAATAGAATAGAATAGAATAGGAGAGAATAGAATAGGAGAGGAGAGGAGATAATTAGAATAGAATAGAATAGAATAGGATAGGATAGGATAGAATAGAATAGGAGAGAGGAGAGAATAGGAGAGGAGAGGAGATAATTAGAATAGAATAGAATAGGAGAGAATAGAATAGAATAGAATAGGAGAGAATAGAATAGGAGAGGAGAGGAGATAATTAGAATAGAATAGAATAGAATAGAATAGAATAGGAGAGAGGAGAGAAGAGGAGAGGAGAGGAGATAATTAGAATAGAATAGGAGAGGAGAGGAGAGAATAGAATAGGAGAGGAGAGGAGATATTTAGAATAGAATAGAATAGAATAGAATAGAATAGGAGAGAATAGAATAGAAGAGGAGAGGAGAGAATAGAAGAGGAGAGGAGAGAATAGAATAGAACAGAACAGAACAGAACAGAACAAAACAGAATTCTTTATGGCCAAGTGGGATTGGACAGCCAAAGAATCTGTCTCTGGTGCATAAACTCTCAGTCGGTGTAGAGAGTCTCATTCCTCCAGGTCATCGTTGTCCCAAAGGTGCTTTTTCAAGAGGCAACTGGACTTTCTTGTTTTTCTTTGACGACTTTTTGCTTCTCATCCAAGAAGCTTCTTCAGCTCTGACTGGATGGTGAGGAATGGAAGAATCATCCAGTCAGGGCTGAAGAAGCTTTTTGGAGGAGAAGCAAAAAGTCTTCAAAAGAAAAACCAGAAAGTCCAGTTGCCTCTTGAAAGATTCCCCTTGGATATATGTGCTAGTCGTTCCTGACTCTAGGGGGCGGTGCTCATCTCCGTTTCAAAGCCGAAGAGCCAGCGCTGCCCGAAGACGTCTCCGTTGTCGTGTTGCCAGCATGACTAAATGCCACCAAAGGTGCATGGAACGCTGTTACCTTCCCACCAAAAGTGGCTCCTATTTTTCTACTTGCATTTTTTACCTGCTTTGGAACTACTGGGTTGGCAGAAGCTGGGACAAGTAAAGGAGCTCAACTCTGTTATTCTAGGGATTCGAATCGCCAAACTGCCGAACTTTCTGATCGACAAGCTCAGCGTCTTAGCCACTGAGCCACCCGCTTCTTGAAAAAGCATCTTTGGGCCTCCAGTTTGCACTTTCTAAGTGTAGAAGAAGGCCAGGCCATTTTTTCTTCCCCTTTTCAAGATCACTGTTCCTGCTGCATTCCCCAACTTTGTTTAGGAATTAGCATCGCCTGGCACCTCGATTCATTGGGGTTGGGGTGGGGGTGTTAGTTCAAATACACTGAATCTGTAATCCGTCAAAGACAAGGTTCCCACGATACCCAACCCAAGCCCTCAAAAACTCCCAAGGGCAACACTAAATAAGTTTAACAGGTAGAGCCCCTGGTGCTCTCTGAGCTTGGTCCCTGGGGCTCCTTGAGTTGGTCTGTTTTCTTGCAGACCTTTCATTACCCAATTAGGTAATATCTTCAGTGCTACCAGGGGTAATGAAACGTCTGCAAGAAAACAGACCAAGCTCAAGGAGCCCCAGGGACACCTTAGTTCAGTCCAAAGGTTCAGATAGTCTCTTCCATTGGCAAGTTGAACATGTCCGGTGAACTGACTTAACATTGTAGGAAAAGAGGCGTGTTAATCTTATGTTAACCAAAAACCAGGCCCTTTTCAGACAAACACTTTGAACGCAAAGGCTTTCTTGAGTGACAGATCTTACCCTATCAGGGGCGGTTAAGAAATATGAAATATAAATAAAATACTAAACTCTTCCTGAATTCTGATCTAGGTTTTAGAGGTGTGACAAGGCCGCCATGGATTCCACAGATAATTCATTGTTGTTGTTAGTTGCAAAGTCAACCCATCATGACCCCATGGACAACATTCCTCCAGGCCTTCCTGTCTTCTACCATCCTCTGGAGTCCATTTAAGTTCAGTGACTCCATCCAGCCACCTCATTCTCTGTCTTCTTTTGCCCTCCATCTTCCCCAGCATGAGGCTCTTCTCCAGTGAGTCCTTCCTTCTCATTAGGTGGCCAAAGTATTTGAGTTTCCTCTTCAGGATCTGGCCTTCTAAAGAGCAGTCAGGGTTGATCTCCTCTAGGACTGACCGGTTTGGTCGCCTTACAATACAAGGGACTCGCAGGAGTCTTCTCCAGCACCAGAGTTCAAAGGCCTCCATTCTTACAAATGTTTTTTATTTACACAGAATGAAGGGGGGGGAGATATGCCCAAGGACAGATGATGCTTCTCTCATAGAGACAAACAGGTAACCCAACAGTCTTTCTCTCTCCAGGATCTGATCTGAATTAGGTTTAACTTAAAGCCAAGGATTCCCTCATTTTAATAAAAGCTTCACCAGAAAGTTCGCAATTTAAGAAATCATTGGACAATAAAAACAACCTCTCCCCATAAATAAATAATGGGCTAGCATGGTATTCAGAATTAATAACCATTGAGGTTTATTCTCTTTAAGTTTTCCTTTGAAGGGCTGACTTGGGCAAAGTTCTCTCTCTCTCTCTCTCTCTCTCTCTCTCTCACACACACACACACACACACACTTACTCACACACACAAACACACACAAACACACACCCTCTCTCACACTCACACAAACAAACACCCTCTCTCACACTCACACACACTCACTCACACACACACTCACTCACTCACTCACTCACTCACACACACACAAACACACAAACACACACTTGATTGCCCCCTGTCTTTCTCTTCTTGAACCTTTGGGAACTGGGCCTGTCCCCCCCCACCCCAAAGGAGATTATTGCTGGGTGTTCCACGCTGTCTCCTTGCTCTGCGCTTTATCCTCCGGGTTCCTTTCCTCCCCCCCCCCCCCCGGTGTTCTCCTTACATAAACAGCGTCGACAATCCCGCGTGGGGAGAAAATACGCGGCGAAGAGCAGCGGCGCGAACCTATCCAAGGCCGGGGAAGGAAGCGCGTCACGCCTTCACGTAGTTCACTATGGATGGAGAGAGAGAGAGAGAGAGAGAGAGAGAGTAAAAAACCCGCCCCTCCCCATTTGACCCCCGTCTTTTTTTCCGCGGTCCTTCCCTTTTGCGGTTCCAACATGGATTTATCCGAGGAGCGGGGGGGGGATGTTCTTTCTAAGGCGCTGTCCTATTCCGCGGGGGCCTTGGGATGCCATTGAGCAGACTGCGGAGATGCCCCGGTCCCTTACATCCAGAATTCAGAGGGGAGGGAGGGAGCGCGTGGGTGGTGGCGAATTGATTTTTTTATTTTCCATTTTTTTAGGCGTCCTTTATTCCCTTCGTTGCCTTCTCCTCGCCCCCTGCGCAGAGAAAGTGACCAGTATTGTTTTGAAAACAGAGCCTCCCCTTTCCCTTTCCTTCCTTTCTTCCCTTTCCTCTTCTTTCCTCCCTTCCTTCTCCCCTTCCTCCCTCCCTCTCTTTCCTTCATTTCTCCTTCCTTCCCTTTCCCCTCCCGCTCTCTTCTTCATTCCCTCTTTCCTTCCTCCCCCCTCCCTCCTTCCTTCCATCCCCCTCCTTCCTTCCCTACCTCTTTCCTTCCTTCCTTCCTTCCTTCCTTCCTTCCTTCCCTTCTTCTTCCTTCCCTCCTTCTGTCCCCCTCTCTCCTTCATTCCCTCTTTCCTCCCTTCCGTCCCCCTCTCCTCTCTCCTTCCCTCCTTCAGTACCCCTCTCTCCTTCATTCCCTCCTTCCTCCCTCCCTTCCCCCTCCCCCTCCTTCCTTTCGTCCCTCTTTCCTTCCTTCCCTTCCTCCTCCTCCTTCCCTCCTTCCGTCCCCTTCTCTTCTCCGTTCCCTCTTTCCTCCCTTCCTTCCCCGTCCCTCCTTCCTTCTGTCCCACCTTCCCACCTTCCTTCCCTCCCTCTTTCCTTCCTTCCTTCCCTTCCTCCTCCTTCCCTCCTTCCGTCTCCCTCTCTCCTTCATTCCTTCCTTCCCGCCTTCCATCCCGGCGGTCTCAGGGAAGCTGGGGCAGGGGCTGCCCCTTCTTCAGCGCCCCCTCCTTTTAACTATTTGATGGCTGGGCTAAAGGAGCGTTGTCATATTTAATAGCAGGGGAATTAGGAAGCTGTTGCCGGGGCTCGGATAGGAGAATCCCAGGGGAAGCGGGGGTCCACTGGCTAAGGCGCTCCCCACCACCACGCCGTAAGAAACCCTCCACCAGCCGCTGTTGTGTGGTTGGAAAAACTGCCTTGAATCTGCCGCTGAAGGCAACCAGAAACTCCGCTCCCCTCCAAGGAGCCTAAAGCTTCATATTTTCATGACCCTCCCCCTCCTTTCAGTTCCGTTTCGTTCCTTCCCTTCCCTTCCTTTTCCTTCTCTTCCCTTTCCTTCCCTTTCCTTCCCTTCCCTTCCTTTCCCTTCCCTTCCTTCTCTTCCTTCCCTTCCTTTTTCTTCCCTTCCCTTCCTTCCCTTCCCTTTCCCTTTCCTTCCCTTCCTTTCCTTTTCCTTCCCATCCATCCAGCGCTCTGTCTCCCTGACCCTGAACTCTCGCAAGTTCTTGAACTTGAAACTTTTCCAGGACCCCCATCGCCCCTCCCCACAAAGCACAGTGGGGGTGGGATTTGGGGTGGTTCCGACTTCCTTTGATTGTTAATTCTCTTTCAAAAGGGAGGAGAGGGGGGATTCCTTTAGTATTTCAGTGCTCTTTCAGTCCTCTCTCCCGGCCGCGGGAGAGGAGGGGGCAAAGGCCGTGTTGGGAATACCTACACAGCCAGGCACCCATACCTATATACCTCTCCTTCTTTTCCCTTCTGGAGTGTGTGTGGGGGGGGGGCGATGGACACGATAGGGAAGGAAGCAGATCGCGACCTCGTTCTCTTTGGAGAAGAAAAGGGGGCTACTTGGTTTGCGACACACGTTGGGCGCTTTAGCAAAGCGGGGGAGACCCTCGGAAGGAGAGGGAGGGTCGTGGGAGAGCCAAGGAGGCGAGCGAAGAGCTCCCTTCCTTCCCAATTCCCACCCACCCACCCCCATCTGTGAGAAAATGTGCCTGCACTCGGAGAGAGAAAAGGAAAGGGTGGGTGAACTTTTCCCTTTGCCTCTTCAGTTTCTCCCTCCGTCGCCCCCTCCTCCTTTTGTACAGCTCAGACAAGCAAAAATAACAACGTTTTTAAAAAGGGGGGGGTCTTTCCGAGCCCCCCACCCCTCAATACCAGAGCGTCGTATTGTGTGGGTGGAAGAAGGCAACTTGGGATAATCGCCCAGTTGGAGCGCTCGTTTGAGGGTCCTTTCCTCCCCGCTTCGTATGTTCAGGGCTGGCCGAAACGAAGAAAGGGGTGCTTTCTTTCTTTCTTTCTTTCTTTCTTTCTTTCTTTCTTTCTTTCTTTCTTTCTTTCTTTCTTTCTTTCTTTCTTTCTTTCTCTTTCTTTCCTTCCTTCTTTCTTTCTTCCTTTCCTTCCTTCCTTCCCTCTTTCTTTCCTCCCTCCCTTCTTTCTTCCTCCCTCCCTTCCTTTCTTTTTTCCTTCCTTCCTTCCTTCCTTCCTTCTTCCTTCTTTCTTTCTTCCTTGCTTCCTTCCCTCTTCCTTTCCTCCCTCCCTTCTTTCTTCATTTCTTTCCTTCCTTCTTTCTTTTTTCTTTCTTTCCTTCTTCTTTCTTTTTTCTTCCTTCCTTCTTTCTTTCTTTCTTTCTTTCCTTCCTCCCTCCCTCCCTTCTTCCTTTCTTCCTTCCTTTCGTTTTTCCTTCCTTCTTTCTTTCCTTCCTTCCTCCCTCCTTCCTCCCTCCCTCCTTCCTTCCCTCTTTTCTGTTTCTCCCTCTTTCCCGGGCATCCCCGTCTCCTCCCCCTTTCCAAAAGGGAGATAGGGAGTTTGGGGGGGGGGCAGCGGCGGCAGTCGATCTATGCATTAGAAACTCACCCACTCCCTTTTATCAGTGTGTTTTTGGGAAACTTCGAACGGTTGCGATCTGGCCAGACGTCCTGTAAGCGGCCGGAAAAACAGCGGTGCCCACCAGAAGACAGAACAGGTAAGTCCTTGTTTACCTATGGAAAGGCGCCTGGTCGTGTTTCTGATTTGAGGGGGGGCTATCCGGGATTCCGAGAGGAAAGGCTGGAGGGGGGGAGGAGGCTTTTGCGGCAAGCTCGGGGTAGGTCTACTTGGAAGTAAGTCCCGTTGAGTCCATTGGGTACCCAGGGGGGTAGCCCTAACTAGAGGGCAAGGGGAGAAGAATGGGGGGGGGATCCTGGGAGACCCTCTGCATACTTACGAGTAGGCGCCCCTATCCCACGGATCTCAACCGGGCCACGCCGCTTCTCCGGGGGAGGGTCGCGCCAGGCCTCCTCTTAAATGTAAATAATATATGTATATGTATTTACATTTCGGTTTTAGCTAACTTGAGTGAAATGAGCTGGAGGCCTTCGCTGCTTCCAAGCGGTTTCCGTAGCGCACGGCCGCCGACTTCAAGCTTCCCCTCGGTTAGGGTAATAAAATAACAGAATGACTGTTGGAAGGGACCTTGGAGGTCTTCTAGTCCAACCCCCTGCTTAGGCAGGAAATCCCACACCACTTCAGACAAATGGTTATCCAACACCTTCTTAAAAACTTCCAGTGTTGGAGCACTTACAACTTCTGGAGTCAATTTTTTCCACTGAGTAATTGTTCTAACTGTCAGGAAATTTCTCCTCAGTTCTAAGTTGCTGCTCTCCTTGATTAGTTTCCGCCCGTTGCTTCTTGTTCTCGGGGTGCTTTGGAGAATAGTTTGACTCCCTCTTCTTTGTGGCAACCCCTGAGATATTGGAAGACTGCTATCATGTCTCCCCTAGTCCTTCTTTTCATTAAACTAGACATACCCAGTTCCTGCAACCGTTCTTCACATGTTTTAGTCTCCAGTCCCCTAATCAGACGATGTGTTGCTCTACTCTGCACTCTTTCCAGAGTCTCCACATCTTTTCTACATTGCGGCGCCCAAAGCTGGATGCAGGGTGCTCTCTCTAAAGCAGGAAAAATAAATTGGGGAGGAGGGAGGGGAGGGAAGACCCACTTGTGAGTTCAAATGCTTTAGATGTGGGGAGCAACTCCTGGAAGGGGCTTAGACGGCGTTGGGATTGGACTGATAGACAGCTGTGTGTGTGTGTGACTTTCGGCAGACGCTCCGAGCAATCCTTGACTGGGTTGGTGGTGAATGAGCTGGACCGTGGCTTAGCCGTGGGGTGGGAGGGTGGAACAGGGGCTTAGATCTCTCTCTCCACCCCTGTCCTTGCAAAGGGACGCTCCCCCCCCCAGCCCCATGGGGACGGAAATCTGCTGCTGAACTTGAAAGATCCCTCTGTGTGTGTGTGTGTGTGTGTGTGTCTGTGTCTGTGTACACGTGCGTGTGTACACGTGTGTGTACGTGCTTCTTACTTTGCGGTGCCGCGCGCGGGGTGGTGGTGGAGAGAAAGCCAAAATATTTCCAGGGGCAGAAATAATTAATTCAAAGCCTCAGCAAGTTTCTAGGCCACAAAAGGGGTCCCTGGAAGCGGGAGGCTCGCCCCGTGGCTCACCCGCCCAAGTTCCCAACCGCGACCTACTTCGCGCAAGACTCGCTCGCTGAGCCTCTGCCAGAGTTTTAAAATTTGGATTTATTTATTTATTTATTTATTTATTCCCCCTTGCTAGAAAGACGCGATTGACTGATACGTCTCCACTTCCCTCCCGGTTAAAAAAATTTCTTCTTCGCCCTCCTTTATTTCTTGCTGGAGATGGGGGAGATGTCTTCTATTATTCTCCCCATTTTTTTTTCCTTTCCCCCTTAACATTGAAGATCCCTCCCCCACAAAAAAAAAACAAACACGTGCTTTAAAAGATCTACTAGCGAGGACGATCCCAACCCCCTCGCTTTTCAGCTATGCATATTTCAAACATCCTTTTTCCAAAATGGAAAAAAAAAATAGCTCAGATCTCGCCCAGCGGCTGCTGCTTCCTTTCCATCTCCCCCCCTCACACCGCCTTTATTTTTTTATTTTTAAAAAAACCTCTCTTTTTCATCCAAGGTAAGTAATCTCGCCCGGCTTAGCCCGTTAGTGATTCCCGGGATCTCTCGCTTTTAAAAAAAGAAAAGAAAAGAAGAAGAAAAAAGTAAAAAAGAAAAGAAAAGAAAAAAGGCGAAGCGAAATTTGCTTGCAGCTTTCTCTTCCAGGCAAACCGGCCCGGGACGGCACTGTATCTTTTTTTCAGGGCGTCCTTCAGGGATCCAGTGGATTCATTCTGTCCCTCCCCACGCATCCTGGCCGAACAGATATTTATTTATTTATTTTTAACCCCGCCGGCCAAAAGAGAAATTAACTTTCATGAATTGTTTTTACTTGTTTCCTAGTACGATTTGATAGCTTATTTGTAACCTTGACTATCACTAAGTGTTGTACCTTATGATTGTTGACAAATGTATCTTGTCTTTTTATGTACAGAGAGCCATCTGCACCAAAGACAAATTCCTTGGGTGTCCAATCACACCTGACCAATAAAGAATTCTATTCTATTCTATTCTATTCTATTCTATTCTAATTCTGTTCTATTCCATTCCATTCTATGAATTTCCCTTCCATTCTAAATCTTCCTGCTTGCTTTGCGCAAGGAGATCCCCTCTTGTTTTGCTTACCTGCGCAAACATTAACCCCCCCCCAACCCTCTTTTTTTCCTATTTCCAAGCTAAAACAACTTTCCGAGTGGGAATCTCCAGGTAGATAGGGATTCTTAATTCGATTTTATTTATTTTTTGGGCACTTTTGAGAGGAAGGGGTCGGGGGTGGGGGAAGTTGCTGGCTTTCGCTCTGCCATCCTCTCCTTCTATCTCCCCTTCCCAACGTGGAGACGCGGCTTTCAAAGGGCAACTTTTAGGTCGGTTTAAGGGGGAAAGAACTGGGAATCTGCCTCTTGAAACGACTTGGTAGAATTAATACGCTTAATATTAGGCCTGCAGAAGCTTCCAAGTTTAAGGACTCCACCCCCACCCCGCTGGGAATTGAAGCGTCGTTTTAACGACGGTTTGGGCGATCCTAGAGGTGGTGTGTAGGATCTGTGCAATGCCTACTAATCCGCGTTCAGCTCTTGGTGATGAGTTGCATGGTGATGAGTTGAGAAGAAGCCCCATTGAAGTGCATCGGTTTCTCTTTGGAGCCTTTTACACAAGGGAAATATGTATAATTCGGGGGCTAATCCAGAAATCTGGTGGATGTGTTTTATTTCTGTCTGTCTTGGTATGCTTGTTTCGCAGCTAAAGACCAAAGGACCTTGGATTACGCCGAGTTTATTCTCAGGAAAGTGTGTGTCCAGCAATTGCAACTTCAAATAATTTATGGATCATTTTTCTGGAGTAATAAACCCTCTCCTGCTGTGGTAGGGCTTTTCAATGATAAATGGGTTTTTCACAGGAAATCTCAAAACAATTTTACTTGGGTTCTAGCAAGTCTGTCTAATTTCACAGACCAATTCAGAAAAGGGGTGGCTTACTTCTTTTCTCCCATTTTCCCATTTAACCCAGCTTGTCCCATTTTAAAATATATGTTCAAGAATTAAAAATTTCAGTGCTGCACTTAAAGACTGTGAAAGGACTAGAGACACTATAACACTACATTACTTTTTTTTCCCTTAAAATATCTTATATGCTTCTTCCTTCCGTCCCCATTTCAAGGCAACCAAAGATTTAATTTCCAGATTGATTAAATGGCAGTCCTCTGCAAACGTCACTGGAAAACTTATTTAACTCATTGGGCCTAATTTCTAAATAAATTTGCACTGTTGTCTGATTTTTATTTTGGCTTGGCTTTAAAAAGTAACCCTGATTTGAAAAGGGGGCTGCATTTTTTTATTTTAATTTTTTTTAATTTTTAGAGAGAGAGAAAACAGGATGAACTTTAAAAAAAATGAAAAAAAATGAAAATTTTCATTTTTTTTAAAGTTCATCCTTATTTCTCTCTCTTTTGAATCTTAAATCGAACATTCTCTTTATTGTTCATTTTTAACAGATCATTTTAATGGCTTAGAATTAGTTTGAGCCCCATCAATAATTTGCACATAAAACCTGTCATTCTATGAAGGGCTCTATTTTAATTATATTTTTATTCATCGTCTCTGATTGCAGATGTGCAGCCTAGGAAGTGAACGAGATTAGTATTAGGAATCCATTGCAATATTTTAAAATTTAATAGAAGTGCGTACAGCCGTAATTTGTTGAACAATTATTTCTTTATGCACACTGTGGCTTTAAAAAAAACAACAACAACACAGCACTGTTGAAGTTTAAACTTTTTCTGCTGTGTTTTGGATTTGGCCTTAAGACAAGGCTTCTCTTTCGGCATCCAAAGGAATTGTCATGTATCCCTTTAGTCTTTTAAAAATGCAACTCTTGATTCTCCTCTTGCGGTCCTGTTCTTGAGTGTGTTTGTGCTAGTCGTTTTCCTGTTTGATAAGAAGATTTTGTGTCTGAAATCTTGAGTCTTTGCTGCTGACTGGTTCCTGCTGGCATTTTGGTCATTTGCCCTAAATTCTCTATGAAATCTTATCAATGGCCCAGTCTTCTTGGCAACTGAGCAACCTAAATAATATTAATAATTTTGATCAAACTGTGAGGTTTCCAGTGGATCATTTTTTTAACCGTCTTTGGACTTTAACCCTTAACAATACAGCCACTCAACTATGAATGAATAGGTTATTGTATCAAAGAGGGGTTTATTTATTCTCCAGTGCTGTCTTACTGTAGGGGGCTGCCACCTGGAACCTTGGCCTTCTGTCCTTCCTCTCCACTGTATTTATCAGAAGGAAATGTGGATGTGTGACTCTTCCTGTATCTGTTGAAAACTGTAGAGTTCAGTTAGCAAAGCATGGAAAATACACACCTGGGCCGAGTTTATCCTGTTGCATGCTTTTTCTCTTAGGGATAAAAAGATGCTCAGATTCTTGAAAGAGTCTCTGTAAAAAAAAAAAAAAAACAGCCACAATTTAAGGAAGGAGAATCTCTTTAGGGTTGGCATTTCATCCGTAATTGACTAGGGAGCCAATGCCATTCAAATCAAATCAAAGATTTCAAATCTGCCTCTGAAATGGGGCCTGCCCTGCTTGTTTGGCTACAATATTGAAAAACTGAAATAATCTCTTGCATTGTAGAATGGGAGAGAGGGAGGGGGGAGGGAGGGAAAAAGATTTCAGTGGAAAGTCTTAACATTTGTTCTATCATCTCAGTAAGTTGGGAAGAGATTTCTGGTATAGGCTTGCAAATTAAATGCAGTATTGTCTCTTTTTAATAGAACATGTCTGTCTTCCTAGGTGTATAACACTACAGATTTCTCTCAAAGTGAGTCCCATTAACAACACCAGGACATGAATTTTAGTAAACATTCAAACACTGGTGTTGAGAGAGAGGTTCATTTCAGGTCAACTTTCTAAAGAGCTACTGGGAAGAATTGGGTTTAATTTAGCAATCCTAAACAGAAATAAATCCCATTGAATGCAATCCACCTTGTTCCTGGGGAAAATGTATTGGGCAATCCCTTGGCAAGAGAGCAAATCCTGAATGTGAGTTATCTCTGTTAAATTTGAGTAATTGGTGTGTGTGTGTGTGTGTGTGTGATGGATAAATCAGGAGTTAACCCCATTTATATCAATGTGTGCTAATTGATATAACTAATACGTATCTCAAAGACAGATGGACTTACAATAGCTTTTCAGAAAAGCATCCTCATTATTCTACTCTTAAGAAAATTGGTGAACATTTTTGTGGGGGGGAAAGAGCTTTTTTGGTATCAGGTGTACACACTGTTATCCCCGCCCCCCCAAAAATCCCACTGAAAGGATTCACAGAGTTCAGTTTGAGACAAAGCTTTTCCATTTAGAGGCATGCATGAAAATCAGCTGCCAGCATCCATGCTCTCTGTGCTTTCTTCTGCGTGCCCATTCAGATGGGAGTTCATCGTGTTTGCATTGCTTTACTCTCAGTAAATGTGATTCTTATTTTTTTCCCCATTTTCTTCTTCAGCCATTTCTTTCTTTTAAATGAGCTCAGAGAGACTAATGAGAAAGCAAAGCTGGGCCAAAGCCTTAAATAAATAAAATATCCAAATTTAAAAAAAAAACACCAGTGGTGCTTTAAAATAGCAAATATAACGATCAAAACATTCTTTTTTTTAAAAAGAAAAGAAAAAAAGAAAAATACTAAACATTGTGCTTTCATAACACACTGGTTGAATCGGTAGATCTTCATCATTTTCTGATGGAAAAGTGGGCCAAAATATGTTGTATTCAAAGAGAATTCTCTCCCTGGTGGGCTCATAATCAGGGTTTTCTCAGCCCATTTTAAATGCACCAGCTGGAGCATATTGGAGCAAATGTCCTTTTAACTTCCTGGATCCTTTGCTATTTATAGGATGGCAATCCTTATTCGCAATAGCCTGGGGTTTAATAGCTTATTAGTAACCTGTGACTATCACTAAGTGTTGTATCTTATGATTCCTGATGAATGTATTCTATTTTATTTTTCTTTATGTACACCGAGAGCATATGCACCAAAGACAAATTCCTTGTGTGTCCAATCATACTTGGCCAATAAAAAATTCTATTCTATTCTATTCTATTCTATTCTATTCTATTCTATTCTATTCTATTCATTTCTATCCTATCCTATCCTATCCTATCCTATCCTATCCTATCCTATCCTATCCTATCCTATCCTATCCTACTCTACTCTACTCTACTCTACTCTACTCTATTCTAGTCTTGCAGTCAATATTTGCAACACTCCATAGTTTACACTTCTTTAAACGCTTCCGCTAAGCAAATCCCAGAAAGTCAGTTGCTCACCACTAAGGGAATACACTTGAGTCCTCGTTATATCAATCAAGTAGCGGTCGTAGGAGAAAGTTTCACGGTTTATTTCATGAATTTTGCTGTCAGTACAACTGGGATGTTTCCCTCTTTTTGAGACCCGGATTTGGGAAGGGTGAAAGCGGAGTCCAAAGATAGCCGGATAGAGCTATGTCAGTTTATCCCACAGTCGGGTGGAATGGAAAGGGTTCTCTTTTGAACGTTACCCCTTGCAAGTAAGGGGGTGTCCCACATCGCCTTGTTTTCCTCCTTCATCCTCGTTCCGTTTTCCTTTTGTGCCGCGTCTTCTAAAAGAGAGGGACTCTCTGGAATTCTCCCAATAGTTTTGTTTGGTTGGCTTCTTCAATGGCGTTGGTAGGAAGGCTCTTTGGGGAGAGTCAAAATTGATTGGCACCATGTTTTTTTTACCGTGGTTCCAACAACCTCTGGCCCCCCTCTTCAATCAGAGCTTGAGCTCCTGTCTACAATTGCCCTCCATCTGAGCTGCAGCCATCCCCCTTCTCTTCAGGACGCTTCCTATAATCCACCGAGGCTTTTAAAAATTGATGCTTAAGGGCACTGGGGAGGGGAAGGGAAGTTTCGCCACTGCTAGAAGTGAGGGCTACGTCTCTCTTCTCTTTATGGCGGGGGTGTGTGTTCCCTTTTGAAAAAGCCAGCAATTAGCTCGCCAAAACTCAGCGATGCTGGGTGCCCCTTTAGGTGATGCTTGTTGGTCGTTTGGGGCTGCTGGCTACTTGGTAGTAGCCCCCTCCCCTTGGCGGTCAGAACAGACCACGTTATTCATCCAGGTTTGTTTCGTTTCAGTGTGAATTCTTCTGGTCTCCTGGAAGCTTCTCTCGCCCACTTCAGCCATGATTCTAATTTCCCTGTCTGGTTTTTTAATTTCTCCAAATCCCTCCGAAACTGCTACGTTAAAGTGCTGGAGATATGTAGGTAGGTAGGTAGGTGGGTAGGTAGGTAGATAGGTAGATAGGTAGGAAACATTTTTAAAAGGCCAACCTGGTGTGTTTGAGAAAGAAAGAAATGCAGGAGATTTAGGGGCGGTGGGGGGGGATTCTCAAAAGCTTAATTTCAGTCCTGCTGAAGGAAGAGGAGGAGGAAAGAGGGAAGGAGGTGGAAATGAAGAAAGAGAGAGAAGGTGGGGGGGGACAAAGATTGAGAAAGCAGAAAGGGAGAACTCAGTGGTGGCATGGCAGTGTCCAAAGATCAGTGTGCAGGTAGGGGTGTGTGTGTGTGTGTGTGTGTGTGTGTGTGTGTGTGTGTGTGTGTTTTAATATATAAGAACACAAGTATGGTAGATATCCTCATGTAATAGCAATAGCCCTTAGACTTATATACCACTTCGCAGAGCTTTACAGCCCTCTCTAAGCGGTTTTACAGAGTCAGCCTCTTGCCCCCAACAATCTGGCTCCTCCTTTGACCCACCTCGGAAGGATGGGAGGCTGAGTCAACCTTGAGCCTGGTGAGATTTGAACTGCTGAATTGCAGTTCAACACTTGTGCTGAGTTCCATGAGGTCAATGCAGTTCTCAGGTCCCACAGGAGAAAAAAAAACACCCTAATTTGGCTTGGGAGAGCTGCACACGTTTTCAAGTCCTTTTGGGGATATTGTGGGAGTTCCTAACCCTTCTCTTCTAAGAGGGAGAGAATTAGGTTTCAGGACCGCGGAGAGAGCTCTTTTTTTACAAACCTAGATGAGGGCGTATTTTCCCTGGGAAAAAAGGGCGGGGGAATAGAATGTATTTTAGGGTTTTGTTCATTTATTTTTTTAAAAAAAACTTATTCTCCACCTTCCCCTTTTCAATACCGTAACTGATTTCAGCCCTCTGAGTTGACCAAGTTCAAAATATTGCTCTGTCCGAGAAGTGAACATAGCCCTATAGGATGGGGTGGTGGGGTATGATAATTGTGTTCCAGTACTGGAGGGGCTGTGACAGAGAAGAGGGGATTGAATTCTTCTCCAAAGCACCAGAAGGCAGGACCAGAATCAATGGGTGGAAGAGAGAGGGAGAGACTGAGGGAGGGGGAGGGAGGGAGAGAGGAGGGAGACACAGAGAGAGAGAGAGAAATAAAGAAAGAGAGAGAGAGAAAGAGAAAGAGATGATAGATGGATGGATAGATGGATGGATGGATGGATGGATGGATGGATGAAGAGATATAGATAAAGATAGAGATTGAGAGGGGTAGATGGTAATAGATAGATAGATAGATAGATAGATAGATAGATAGATAGATAGATAGATGATAGATAGATGATAGAACAAATGAGAGAGTTAGACAGATGATAGATGATGGATGGATAGAGAGAGAGATAAAGAGAGAGATATAACAAGAGAGAGGGGGAGGGAGGGAGATGAGATAGCGAGGGAGGGGCAGAGAGAGAGTGTTTGTGAGGGAGGGAGGGAGGGAGGGAGGGAGAGAGTGAGAATCCCTAGCACCGCATAACGGAGTGAGCTCCTGTTACTTGTCCCAGCTTCTGCCAACCTAGCAGTTTGAAAGCACGTAAAAAATGCCAGTAGAAAAATAGGGACCACCTTTGGTGGGAAGGTAACAGCGTTCCGTGCGGCTTTGGTGTTTAGTCATGTTGGCCACATAACCATGGAGAAGTCTTCAGACAGTGCTGGCTCTTCAGCTTTGAAACAGAGATGAGCACCGCCCCCTAGAGTCGGGAACGACTAACTGAAGAAGGTTCTTGGATGAGAAGCAAAATGCCTTCAAAGAAAAACCAGAAAGTCCAGTTGTCTCTTTGAAAAGCACCTTTGGGACAACCATGACCTGGATGACTGAGAATCTCTACACAGAGTGAGCGTTTATGCACCAGAGATAGATTCCTTCCTTGAGAGCTATGTGTGAACTGTTGCTTCTTAGGGGAAGTCATGGCTAGGAATTATGGAACCAAATTGCTGTTTAACTCTGACCAAGTTCCTTTATGATAGCAGTAGCGATGCAATTTCTGAGAAAAACAGACATATGTCTGAATGTTGATGGAGTTCCTGGAAACCAAGTCCTAAAAGAGAGGAAGGATTTGCTTGCTGAAGTTGTATTCAACCTTATTCTTCCACTCCCTTCCTTCCAAAGGCTGAAATTATTTTGTGGCAAAAAGGAGAGATTATTTAATGAGTTTCTTATCCCAGGAAGCTTTCCTTCCTTCCTTCCTTCCTTCCTTCCTTCCTTCCTTCCTTCCTTCCTTCGTTCCTTCCTTCCTTCTTTCCTTTTCCTCCTTTCTTTCCTCCTCTCATTTTTCTTCCTCTCTCCCTTGGTTCCCCTTATCTACCCTTCCCTTACCTCACCTCATCTATTCCCTCCTTCCTTCCTTCCTCCCTCCCTCCCTCCCTCCCCCTCTCTCCCCTTTATCTACCCTTCCCTTATCACACCTCACCTATTCCTCCTACCTTCCTTCCTTCCACTCTTTTCCTCCTTTCTTTCTTCCTCCTTTCATTTCTTCCTCCCTCCCTCTATTTTCTCAAAATCAAGGATGACTGTAGGGTACAATCCAGAAATGCAAGTTGGTGGCTACCATTTTAAAGCCCCACCTCTTTTTGTCATTCTGTATCTACAATAGGGGGAAAGTTTTGATTGACCAGTCCTGGTTGCCAGCTTGACCTTTTTCGACTTCTTCTCCAGATACAGCACAAAAGAAAAAGTGATATGCAGGAAGCAGGGAAAATGCAGAATTCAGGTCTTGGTTTTCAATGATTGAATTGGGAAAGTTTAGCCTAGAGATTAAGTGGAGATTAAAGGGTAACCCAAGGACAGAATAGCAGAGTTGGAAGGGACCTTGGAGGTCTTCTAGTCCAACCCCCTGCTCAGGCAGGAAACCCTATACCGTTTCAGACAAATGGTTAGCCAATCTCTTCTTAAAAACTTCCAGTGTTGGAGAATTCACAACTTCTGAATGCAAGCCGTTCTACTGATTAATAATTGTACTTGCTGTCAGGAAATTTCGCCCTCTAAGTCCTTCTTTTCATTAAACTAGACATACCCAGTTCCTGCAACTGTTCTTCATATGTTTTAGCCTCCAGTCCCCTAATCCTCTTGTTTACTTTTCTCTGCACTCTTTCTAGAGTCTCCACATCTTTTCTACATCGTGGTGACCAAAACTGGATGCCATATTCCAGGTGTGACCTTACCAAGGCATCATAAAGTGGTATCAACACATGATCTTGATTCTATCCCTCCGTTAAGTAATAGGACAGTAGGACAGTTCAAATATCTGATTGGGCCTTTGGGCAGAAGGGAAGGAAAATTCTTTGCTCTTGTTCTGTGACTGGAATCAGTAGGTGAAGGGCAAAATATTTGCTATGTTTTGACTTCTGGATTATGCGCAGAATATTACGGAAGGAGGATCTGTCATATCTTTTTAATCTTTTTCTGCCTTCCCCCTTTCTTTGCATTACTGGAATTTATTTATGCCCAGTTAAACTCTGGGTTTATAAAAAAAAATATAGCTAGAACCATGACCTTTCCATGAAGGAGAATTTTGAATATATAAACACTGGTTTAAAAAAAAAAATCTCCAAGAGGCTCTTAGGGTCTTTCTCATCTTCTTTTTAAAACACTCTTTCCATACGTGCAAAGGGCACATTTATTTTGATTGTAAAGCACTTTTCCTGACCAACTTTATCTGAGCTGAGATGTACACTGGGCCTGGTATTATCTGAACAGGAGACCACAAGGAAATCTCAAATCCCTTGAAATCACCCAGTTTTTATTTTTTATTGGATTTCTATTGCCGCCTATTCGCCCACGGCGACTCAAGCCCGGCTTACAGAATATAAAAACCACATCTAAAAACAGTAAAACTAATTTAAAAAATCAAATGAATTAATGTAATAAAAACATCCTCACCCCCCACCTCCTGCCCCAGCGACAGCCAATCATACGAGCCATTTAATGGGTTCCATCTCGCTCTGCGTTCCTCAGGCCCACTGACAGAATCAGATCTTCAGCACCTTCCGGAGGAGAATTAGAGTGAGGGCCGTTTTAATCTCCAGGGGAATGATGTTCCAGAGAGAGGGAGCCACCATGGAGAAGGCCCTTCTTCTGGGTCCCGCCAGGTATATAGTATAGTCTTTATTGTCATTGTACAAAATAAATACAACGAAATTGGTGTATCTCCCTTGGTTAGCATGGAAATGTTGGTTGGTCCTATACACCAAATACAGCCCTTTTTGGCCTCCTGAAGCCCCACCCCCGCACCCCATTTTTGTGAAAAACGGGCAAAAAAGGGGCTATTTTTCACAAAAACAAAGGTATTTTTGCCTTCCCCCAGCCCCCACCACTGCAGCAGTGGTGGGTTCCGGATCTCGTTGCAACCAGTACAGTTGCAACAAGGGCCCGGCGTCCACCATATGAATACACGCAGTGCGTGCACGCACAGCACACACATGCATCCTTACCTCTTGCGATGCCTCCCTGAGCCTTTGCGACGCTCCAGCTGCTCGACGGAGCATCATGCAGGTGCCATGCGTTTTGTGCTCATGCGCGGAAGCGCCGAAGAGCTCAAATTCAGATAAGGAGCTCGGGCAGGCAGGTGGGCACTCCAGAGCACCAGAACGGAACGGTACCCAGTGCTCCAGGCAGGCACCGGTACGCCCGTACCTAGGCGTACTTCTTGAAACCCACCACTGCTCTGCAGGCTCCAGCAGGGCTGGGGGAAGGCAAAAATGCCCCCATTTTTGCAAAAAACAGGTGGAAAACAGGCCGTTTTTCACAAAAACGGGGCGTTTTTGCCTTCCCTCAGCCCTGCTAAAGCCTGCATAGTGCTCCTGGGAGCTGGGGAGGACCAAAAAAATAATTCTTACTTACCTTTTTGAAATCTTGGTGCATCTTTTACACCGGTGCGTCTTATAGTCCAAAAAATACGGTATAATTGGCTGAAGAGTAATTACAGTGGGAGATTAGAGAGCCAAGGTGGCGCAGTGGTTAGAGTGCTGTACTGCAGCCACTTCAGCTGACTGTTATCTGCAGTTTGGCTGTTCAAATCTCACCGGCTCAGGGTTGACTCAGCCTTTCATCCTTTCGAGGTGGGTAAAATGAGGACCCAGAATTTGGGGGCGATATGCTGACTCTGTAAACCGCTTAGAGAGGGCTGAAAGCCCTATGAAGCGGTATATAAATCTAACAGCTATTGCTATTGCTATTGCTAGATTATCTATCAAACTGGAAAGAAATGGCAGGTTTATCTGGGGCAATATTTCTCAACCTTAATGACTATAAGATGCACGGATTTCCACTCCCAGAATTCCCCAGCCAGCCTTGCTGGAAGTTGAAGTCCCTGTATCTTAAAATTGCTAAGGGAGAAAAATATTGATTCTCTGGGAGAAGAGAAGTTTTGTTTCTTTTCTTCTTCTGGCCCAAATACCAAAATAATTTAGAAGTTGGCATCATTCTGCGTTAATTCTCTTACAAACAGAGCAATCACTCCAGCGCTGTTCTCCTTTCCAGATAAGTCGCCCTTACCTCAGCAGAGACATGCTGAAAGTTTCTGTGGCATCCCAGCAAAAGTTATGGCAGAATTATCCGCAACAGAGAGGCTGGTGAGGTGAAGATAAGCCTAGTTCGGCGACCCATGCAGAGTTGCGATGAGCAGCCTCCTCTGAGGATCTGCTGATATCTGCATGAGTCACTAAGTGCCCAGACCTCAAGCAGTTATAGAAACTGGGACTGATGCACTTTCTGATTGGAAGGAGGCATATCCCGGGGGGGCAGCAACTCATTCAGAGATACAACAAACAGCCTTTTAAAGACAAATTGCTCTGTTGCAACGGTTTTTTTTGTTGCAGTGATAGAATTAAAGCCCATTTGGATTTAGCAAACTTTACTGTAGTTGAAAATAAGGAGTGATGTACAGCTATTTTTATCTGTGGGGATATATTGGGTGGGTGAGTGGCTCAGAAATCATTTATAATTGGGGCCCAGAACCTCTTTTCTCAAAGCTTTAGGCCACAAGTCATACATCACTCCGTGTCTCTTTCTCTCCAGATTTTTATAAGGACCATTAAAACTTGGTGATTCTGTCAGGCTTTGAAGTCTATGATCTGGTTCCTTCTGTTAGAAGAAGGTATTTTGTTTTTGGGATCTACTGATGAATGGTCCTGCTGCTAGATGGAGATTGAGTCATATTATTAGCTTGTTTTCTTTGTATTGAATTGTTTCCAGTTTCAGGCCTGCCGCCATCTTTTCTTTTGGGTCTTTGGCCTTGCATACTTTCTATTATTCTGCTATGCATTTTCTATTGTGGGAAAAGGAAGGGAAGAGGGGATTGTATGGAGCTAGATGATATGTAGCCATAACAACATTCTTTCTAGAAAGCCAAGGTCATCTTTTGTCTCTTCACCTCTGCACCTGACCGGAACTGGGTGGGTGGAACTGCCAGCATGGCAGTGGGAGATTGGACCATGTGATGGACTTGTGGGTGTGGGGGGCAAGATCTTGAACTTTCAACTGGGTGGGGAAAACCTGGAAGCTTTCAGATTCGGGTTTTCCCAGATGTGCCAACATGGCTCTCTTAATAAATTGGAACTTTGAGCAATACTAGAGTAGTTCATGATTGGAGTGGCCTGTGAAACAGTAAAACAAAACTCTACTACTGTAGTCTGAAATCCCTACAATCGTTTTTGTAATCTGTTTCATTTCCTTCCTTCCTTCCTTCCTTCCTTCCTTCCTTCCTTCCTTCCTTCCTTCCTTCCTTCCTTCCTTCCCATTTAGATAACATCAGTATGAAGGAGTGTGGTGTTGGCTGGCTGTTTATACAGGTAGCCCTCAACTTACGACCACAATTGAGCCCAGCATTTATGTTGTTAAGTGAAACATTTGTTAAGTGAGTTTTGCCCCATTTTATGACTTTTTGTCACAGTTGTTAAGTGAATCACTAACATTGCTAAATTAGTAATGCGGTTGTTAAGTGAATGTGAGTTTGCTCACATTTGCCATTGTTTGCCATTGAGTTTGCTTGCCAGAAGGTCGCAAAAGCTGATCATGTGACACCCC
Organism: Thamnophis elegans; assembly: GCF_009769535.1. Taxonomy (NCBI): domain Eukaryota; kingdom Metazoa; phylum Chordata; class Lepidosauria; order Squamata; family Natricidae; genus Thamnophis; species Thamnophis elegans. The sequence goes on from NC_045541.1 coordinate 172,727,656, forward strand.
CCCAGGACACTACAATTGTCATAAATATGAGTCAGTTCTCAAGCAGGTGTTCTCAATTTTGATCACATGACCATGGGAATGCTGCAGCCACCATAAGTGTGAAAAACGGTCGTAAGTCACTTTTTTCAATCCTGTTGTTGTAACTTTGAATGGTAACTAAATGAACTGTTGTAAGTTGAGGACTACCTATATACAATGACTTGCCTTCCCAGTTTTGATGGAGGTGTGGATTCCTTCTTGGTAGGTCCTTGATTAGCATATTGTTTTCACCTGGTTGCTTGTCCATATTAATCCCTGCTTATCTGAATGTTGGCTGCTGGAAGAGGTGTGTTCTAGTATTTTTGTTCCCTTCCTAGGTTTTTAATTGTCTCCTTTTGTGTGGTTTATCTGGCAGGACACTTCCAGCCACTGTATATAAACAGCCAGCAAACTTCACACTAATGATGTTAGATGGTTATATTACCTAGGTTATTAAGACTTTTAGATGAATGTGTAGACTGGATTTCCCTGATGTTTAGACTGTATTTGCCATTTCTGTCCACCTATCCTCCCAAAAACCTGGGACATGTAAGTGTGGATGTTTGATGGTGTTAGAGATATCGTCGCAGGATGTAAGCTGTTCTGAATGTGGCTGCCTTTTGCAATTGACTGTTGGTGTTTCTGTCAATGCCGACAGTGTTCAACTGGTGATCTAGTTGTTTTGGGTATTATTAATTACCTAGGGTAAAAAAAAAAAACCATCTATAAGCAAACAATCAAGTTTACAAAGCCCCAAGAATTCCACAGGAAGTTATTTTTTTATATATCTCATTCTTTTTCTTCCAGCTTCCAAGGTCTTCAGAGGCCTCCCCCCCCCCCAAAAAAAAAATCAGGTGCTGCACCCCTATCCTCATCTTCACGTTTTGGAAGTTGAGAAGTTGTTTTTTAAATGAAATTGGTAGATTAGGTGAAGCAGAAGCGTAACACATTTTTTTCTTGCTACCTTTTCTCTTCTTCTTCTTCTTCTTCTTCTTCTTCTTCTTCTTCTTCTTCTTCTTCTTCTTCTTCTTTTTAAAAAAAAGGAAAACGGCACTGCCAAACCATCTTTTGCAAATTAGTGACACGTTTTTCCAAATGTGCAATTTGTCCAAGGAATGTTTGAGCTGGCTGCTTTGGTAATACAACCGAGAGTTGCATCTCCACTAAATGTCTACCCATCAGGAACAACACATGGAAAATCAGATGAAAAGTATCTTTGTTCATTGGCAGACTTATATACAATACAATACAATACAATACAATACAATACAATACAATACAATACAATGCAATGCAATGCAATGCAATGCAATGCAATGCAATGCAATACAATACAATAGCAGAGTTGGAAGGGACCTTGGAGGTCTTCTAGTCCAACCCCCTGCCTAGGGAGGAAACACTATACGGTTCCAGACAAATGGCTATCCAACATCTTCTTAAAGACTTCCAGTGTTGGGGCATTCACAACTTCTGGAGGCAAGCTGTTCCACTGATTAATTGTTCTATCAGGAAATTTCTCCTCAGTTCTAAGTTGCTTCTCTCCTTGATTAGTTTCCACCCATTGCTTCTTGTTCTACCCTCAGGTGTCTTGGAAAATAGTTTGACTCTCTCTTCTTTGTGGCAACCCCTGATATCACGTAAAGCTCCAGATAGGTTCTCCTTCACTTCTTTCCATGTAACAACCTTCTTGGATAAACTGAAAGGAAAAAAAACTGGTTCAAAATCACTCAGCGAATTTCCATGTTTTCGGCTATCAAAATCAGTGAGTTTAAATGAACAATTTAACGTTCCCAAAACTTTTCTCGGTGAAATGAAAGCCCTATCTGCTTAAGGCAGTGGGCATCAAACTCAAAGCCCATAGGCCAGATCCAACCCGTGGGGTGCTTAGATCTGGCCCGCAGGGCTGTGGAGGCTTTGCCAGCAAAAACAGAAGTCAGGAGGGCCGTGCGTGGCCGTCCCAGACTCCGTTTTTGGCTGCAACAGCCTCCTGCAGCCCTCTGCCAGTGAAAATAGAGGCTGGGGGGGGGGGCAAACACGCTCCGCCCCCACTCCATTTTCACTGGCAGAGGGCTGCAGGAGGCCATCGCGGCCAAAAACGGGACCCAGGAACCCGTTTTCATGGCCGAGCACTCGGTCCATCACAGGCACCCCTGACAAGTGATGTCACGTGACAGCAACGTGATGCCCCGAGTTTGAAACTTGCGCTATACACACATTCAGACTATACACTGAAGGCAGATAGCATAAACGTATTGCTTTGGGGGGGGACGAAGAAGAAGAATGTGCTACTCTTGTAAAAAGCGTCAAGAGTATTAATGAGCCGCAGTTCCGTTTTCCCCGAACTGATTTTTTCATCAACACAGCCTATATAATCCCTGCCACGTTTTAAAATCATGTATTAATTTTAGCATGCCGATTAAAAAGTAAGCAGCAGGCTGGGGAAGCGATCAAAAATCTGGAGCTTCTGCAAAGGAGTTTTTAAACATAATCAAAATTGTCAGAGCTTGCTGCAGAAATCACATCCAGAGAGCACACACAGATAACTGATTCAGCAGGATTCATTAACTTCTTTATATACATAATAACACATGAGTAAATATATACGTACAATACCAAGAGTGGTTCTCCCAAGGTGGTAGATAGAAGAGATTTTTTCAGTTCAGAGTTCAGAGATTAGTCCTCTTGCACAGACTCAGAGCTACATACGTAAGCCAAGCCCAGGCTCTGAGCCATCTGGCATGGCTTTCAGTCACCAAGTCATGTCTGACCCAGTTGCCATGCCTATACATTGGTTGACATTGTTACCATGTCTCTGCCAGTTCATGAATATTCTGACAAAAATGGTATCGGCAGAAGTCCTGCTTCTTAAAACAAATTAAGTGGGGCTTTGATTGTGCAGTTGGGCCACCATCTTGGCACCTGTGAGGATGCCCCTGCCAGGTGCAAACTCCCCCTCCCTTTGCACTCATAGTGACCGTCCTAAACTGTTTTTTTTTCTCTTGCACTTTTTAAAATAATTTTATCACGTTTAGCGAGATATAAAATACAAACTGAAAATAGTGGGAAAACCAGAGAGGAAAAAGAGTAGAGAAACTATAAGGAGGTCTCAACTTGCAATCATTCATTTAGTGACCACTCCAAGTTACAACGGAACTGAAAAAAGTGCCTTGTGACCATTTTTCACATATACAACCATTGCTCAGCATCCCCTTAGTCACGTGATCAAAAGCTTGGCTGCCGTGTCCTGTGGTTATGTGATCATCTTTTGTGACTTTCTGACAAGCGAAACCAATGGGGAAGCCGGCTGGCTGGGGAATTCTGGGAACTGAAGTCCACAACCCTTAAAGTTGCCAAGTTTGGAAAACACTGGAATAGAGTTGTAGGAAATTACCACCCAGCCCTCTCCCAGAAAAATGAAATATCTTAGGAAATATTGAAAAGGCAGAATATTTCTCTGGATGTGAAAAGAAAGAAATATGTTTTAAAAGACAGAACAGCTGCCTGTAGCTTCCTGCCCATCCCCACTTTGTCAATGGGCCATTAAGAAGGCCGAGCTAGTCCCTTTACATAATAAAGATGTCTCCACTTCAGCTGCAGGGGGATGGGATTAAAGCATGATAATATTGGCCCCAACTGACCACATGGCATCTGAGAACTCAACCAAACCTGGATTCAAAACACAGCCTAGAGAGTTGCCCCTGCATGGCCCCATGGGAGTCTGACAATCAATCAGAATACATTTCTTACACAGCAACAGGAAACAGAGAGGTGGCACTGAACAGGTTATAAAAAACCTAGCAAGCCCCTCCCTCGGCCCTTCACTTCTTCTCCGCCAACATTGAAGCATGTGATCACCTTTTCTGTTCAGGAGCTCAAGCCATGTGGCCCTGTACACCATTAAAACCATCTTTCCAAGCAGCCTCCATGTCTCCAGTGTCTTTTTCCCCACTTGGAGCCAAAGCCAGAAGGACATTTCTTTCATCAGAGTGACTAACCAAACTAGAATGGTGCAACACCGTTCCCATGAAAAGAATTAATCAGCTTTCCACTCAGCAGGTTTAGCATTTTGTTGGGTGTACCGGGGGGGGGGGGGAAGGGGTTAAAGATGTGTCTTTGTAAAACCCACCTTTGCGTTTATAAAAGAATACACGGTCAGCCAAGGTATAATGGTTGGAAGTCAGATTACATAGTTTGGTTCCAAGGCTTTTCAATGAGGCGGTTACAGGGTGGGAATTTTCTTTGATTGATTGATTACGCATCATCAAGCCTTTTAACAACTCCGAACGACTGTCAGAACCGTCACCTCACACCTGCACTCTAATTGTTCAGCATCAGTTTGCCATGAACTCTAGGGATGGAGGAGGCTGAAGGGGAGAGAGAAGGCTTGTGGGGGAGTAAAAGCAGTAGAAATAAGTGTGCCTCTCAGGGACGCGCCTCAAGGTCGATTTCCTGGGAGAAGAAAGCAACCCCAAGAGAGTCTACACTCACAGTGACTGTTTCAGAAACATCTTTTTTGAAATTGATTGGATGATGGAGGGACCAGCAATGGGAAGTGCCTGGGAAGGGAAAAGTTATCCATGAGTTTTGGCGTGCAAACTTCAGTTCTGGCTTTGCTTTATTGTCATCCACTTGATTTTTAGTAAATTATGCCTTTCTCAATAAATGGAGTCCAGGATCATTCTTGCTTAAAGGTTCAAGTTGAGGCAGGATTGACAGTGATCACATAGTTAGATTTTTCTCCTTCGCCAGCTAAATGACCCTTATGTCTGATTTCATACTCTGAACTCACCATCTCTGTGGCTGAGATCTTTCAAGGGGTGGTTAGAATTTAGCTAGAATATTGAGAATCCTAGCCATAGATAAATTAGCAAGTTGGGAAAAGAGTGTTGTTCTGTTTTTGTATTGCTTTGAAGTACATAATTATTACTATGGTTGGTCACACAGTCAGTCAGGTGTTTAGACTGGATTTGGCATTTTTAATCCACCTATGGAGTCTTTCCCCAGGACCTGGGATCGGTAGGCAATTGTCTTTGAATAATATTAAAGGATTTGTCGCAGGATGTAAACTGTTCAAAGTAAAAGCTACCTTTTGCAATTGACTGATGATTTTGTCAATGCCGGTGGCATTCAAGTGGTTCTCCAGATTTCTTGGGATTGCACCCAAGTTCCCTAACGCTATTGGTATTACCTTTGCTTTCTTTTTGCCATAGTCATTCTGCCCCAAAAGTACTTTTTCAAAAAGACAATTGGACTTTTTTTGGGGGGTGGGGGTGGGGGAGGTTGTTCCTTGAAAACTTTTCACCTCTCGTCCAAGAAACTTCTTCATATGAACAGAACCAAGAAAATCCATTTGCCTTTTCAAAAATCATCTTTGGGACAACCGTGACTGAATGACTGAGAATCTCCATTGACACAGATGTTCAGCGTCTGCAAAATTCTTCATATTTCGTTTCCAGTTCTTTCTCTTCTCTTCTACTGCCTTTAGATGTTGCAATATCCACTACCCATCCAGACGTCTTTTTCTTTCATATCAACAGTGGTTAAGTGCCAGCGGTGGGATTCAGCCGGTTTGCACCTATTCGGAAGAACCGGTTGTTAATTTTCTAAGCAGTTCAGAGAACCGGTTGTTGGAAGAAATCTCCTTTTGTTTTTTTCCACATTCCAGGGCTAATCCTGTAAGGAAGGCAGGAGGGAAACATTCTGGTGTTGTTTCTAGCCTAATCTTTAGTGCCCTGCTTACAGAAACTGCCTCTCCGGTTAACCCTTTTTACACTGTAACAGCTAAGGCGAAGTGCCCATAGACCTGAGTTATGTTGAGTTGGCCACGCCCACACAGTCACATGACCACCAAGCCACACCTACCCAGGTGGTCATTACGGCAGAGAGCTGGTTGTTAAATTATTTGAATCCCACCACTGGTTAAGTCTGGGATTAGTGTATCATGTTACACTATATTTCCCGGCCCTACTTGAAACATCTTCTACATTCTTATACAAGGCCATTTGAATTTAAATTTTCCATATATTCTTCTTTTTGGCCTTTCTGCCATTGATACAACCAGTAAAACCCTGCCCATCCCAATAAAAAAGCACGATTTCCTACTTTGCTTCTGAAGCATGTGGATATTATAACAGGCCTTCTCAAGCACAGCAAGAAACCCGATCTTATTGAGCCATTTTTCAAGTGACAAATTATCCCAATATTTCCATTGGTGGGGAGTGATTGAATTTGCAAGGAAAAAACAGGTAAACGACACCACAGTTTTATTTTATTATTATTTTGCTTTTTAAGTTTATATTCCTTCCATCAAATGTGCACATTAAGTCGAAAAATGGAAAGTTGTATTAGAGATTCACTTCTCTTCATATTTCTTGCACTCTTCCCAGCTCTTTTTATTCCATTCTATTTTTTTTTAAAAGATATGTTCCTTATCTTTTTATAAAAAAAAATTTTGACAGTTGGTTCCCAGTCCACTAATCTGAATAACTGCGGTGAATCCTAACTTACCAGTTGAACAGATTTTTACATCGTGCGCGAGGATGTACTCTTTGTAAGATTAAGTCTTGTTGAATTGTGGGCTTTCTCGCTCCCTGGTTAAATCTCTGTGCTCTCGTTCTCCGTTCTGTTCCACACTGAGTGCTTAATTTTTAACTATACAGCATTGTTGGGTTGCAGGCGGTATGCCCTGGTACGGGCATACTGGAGTCTGCCTGGAGTGCCGGATACCGTTCCGGTACGGTGCTCCAGAAGGCCCACCCGCCCGCCCGAGCTCCTTACTGGTCTTTTAAGTCTTCTGTGCTTCCGCGCACGGCACCTACAGCACCTGCACGACGCTCCGTTGAGCAGATGGACCATCGCGGAGGCGCTAAGACGCATGTGTGCACTGTTTGTGTGTGTGTGTGTGTGCATGCTCTGTGTGTGTCCATGTGGATGCCGTCGGGCCCGTTCCAACTGTACTAGTTGGAACGGGATCCAGAACCCATCACTGATATACAGGCAGGGGTGGGCTTCAAAACTTTTAGCAAGGGGTTCTCTGCCTGGTTGTGGGGTGGGCGTGGCCATTGTGGGCGTGGCCTAGTCGGCCTCCCGTACCACATGCGGCCCTCCTGAGCTCCTTTTTTACTGGCAGATGGTTGTAGGAGGCCGCGGCAGCCAAAAATGGAGCTTGAGAGCCCGCTTTCGCTGGCAGAAGCACCATGGGCCAGTTCTTCGTTGTTTCCAGGGCGGCCCGCGGGCCAGATCTAAGTACACTGTGGGCCAGATCTGGCACCTGGGCCTTGAGTTTAAGTCCCCTGGGTTAAGTCATCAGGCTAGAAAGCAGGAGACCATGACCATAAGAGCCGAGGTGGCGCAGTGGTTAAATGCAGCACTGCAGGCTACTTCAGCTGACTGCAGTTCTGCAGTTCGGCTGTTCAAATCTCACCGGCTCAGGGTTGACTCAACCTTCCATCCTTCTGAGGTGGGTAAAATGTTGTTGGGGGCAATATGCTGACTCTGTAAACCGCTTAGAGAGGGCTGAAAGCCCTATGAAGTGGTATATAAGTCTAACTGCTATTGCTATTGCTATAGTTCTAGACCTGCCTTAGGCCCAAAGTCAGCTGGGTAATTTTGGGCCAGTCACTTTCTCTTGGCCCTAGAAAGGATGTATTGGCAAACTATTTCTGAAAAACCTTGCCAAGGAAACTGCGGGGGGGGGGGGGGGGCTTGTCCAGGTTGTGTCTCAGAATTGCTCACAATTCAGCAGCAACAACAAAAAAGAATACAGGTAGTCCTCGACCTATGACCAAATTTCTATAGCTGAGCAAGGCAGTTGTTAAGTGAATCGTGCGGTTATTAAGCGAATCTGTTTTTCCCCCATTGACCTGGCTTGTCAGATGCAGACCGGGAAGGTCACAAATGGTGATCATGTTCTGACTCAGGCTTCCTTAGAAAGCAAGAAGCAATGTCCCTGCAAAGCCTCTTTTATTTACACGACTGTGAATGCCTTTCATTCACAGTCAGCAAGGCTCAGCAAACAGTCCTTCAGAGGAATGTTTATCCCCACGAACCTTATCTCATTTGGAGCGCTGCCAGATAGCTAGTTTCGAAATGCAGGGCAAGGCAAACTTAAAGTCACACACAGAACTCTCCACTCTTGAAACGACCTGTAGGAATGGATTGTTTCCTGCAAAAGCCCACTCCCCATTCGTTCCTCTTTTGTGTCCTATGGGAGGGGCCAATCACCTCCAAGGTGCGGCTTTACTCCTAAGTCGACCCTGCTTTCTTAGTTGTTCTTGTCTTCTGGCAGCTCTGCGCATGCGCACACTGGGAACAGGCTCCAGCTGTTCCTCTGCCTCGCTGCTGTCTAGCTCCCTCTCTGCCTTTGATGCAGAGCCCTCGTCTGAGCTTTCCTCAGCCCCCAGGACTGGCCCATGTTTCTCCCCAACCTCTTCTCTGTCCGACTCTGCTGGCCACCGGCGAGCCACAACAGATCACATGACCCCAGGATGCTGCAGCTGTTGTAAATATGTGCCGGTTGCCAAGAACGCGGATTTTGATCATGTGACCTTGGGGATGCTGCAATAGTCATAAGTGCAAGGACTGATCACAATCACGTGCTGTTGTAACTTCAGTCACTAAACAAATGGGCTGTAAGTCAAGGACTAGCTGTAGATACATTGATATCTGTGGTAACCCTTAATGGTTACCTAGAGCTAGTTTAGTCTAGTAGTTAAGGCACCAAGCTAGAAACTGGGGGACTGTAAGTTCTAGTCCTGCCTTAGACATAAAAACCAGCTGGGTGATTTTGGGCCAATCACCAAGAGACTGTGAGTTCTAGTCCCGCTGTAGGCGGGAAAGCCAGCTGGGTGATTTTGGGCCAATCACCAAGAGACTGTGAGTTCTAGTCCCGCTGTAGGCAGGAAAGCCAGCTGGGTGATTTTGGGCCAATCACCAAGAGACTGTGAGTTCTAGTCCCGCTGTAGGCAGGAAAGCCAGCTGGGTGATTTTGGGCCAATCACCAAGAGGCTGTGAGTTCTAGTCCCGCTGTAGGCAGGAAAGCCAGCTGGGTGATTTTGGGCCAGTCCCTCTTTCTCAGCCCAACTCAACTTACAAAGTTGTTGTTATGAAGAAAATAAGAAGAGGAAGATATGTTCGGCACCTTGATTTTTTGCAAAAACAGTAAAGCGGGATGCAAATAAATAAATTAAACCAATAAGCAAGTTAAAAGGCCTTGTGTTCCTTTCCTGCTGATGCTGCTTGCCTTTTAAACAGAATTTCTTCCTGGAAATTGTATTTCTGAAAGGGAGGGAGATCCAAGCTGCATAGAAAAGAGGGAAATGGGTGGGTAGGTGCGGTGGGGCGGGACGGGACGGACGGGACGACGGCAGCCTTAATCTATGGGTAGAATTGGGGGGGGGGGCGGTGTTAACCCAGACCTCTAACTTGGACCAACTCCATGGAAATCTGCTCACCCGTGTCACGATAGCTATCCCCACATGGCAGTGACATCATCAGTGGCTTTGGGAGGTGACCTCTGACCCTGTCTGGCTGTCCCGCATAGAAAAGCTGCCGTCTTGTCCCAGTCTGGCTTTGTCCCTTTATTTCAATACTGCTGCCCCCATCACACCCTCTTTTTTTCCCAGGCTGAAGTTGCCCCCCCCTTCTCCCCCCCCTCTTATTCCAAACGAAGTGGTTTGAATCAATCACGTTTAGAGAAGAGCTGGTGGAAAACTTGCAGTCATTTACGAATTGGAGCGCTTGACCTCCGGTGCTAACTGTTATATTCCCCCCCAAAAAAGAGAGAGAAAGTTAGCAAAGTTTTCTTTTATCTTCTTTCAATATTTCTCCTTTTGCCACTTTCCTTTCTCCTCTTTTCCTTTTGCTCCTGTTTGGAAAGCTGGGGGGAAAAAGTGCTCTATTTAAATAATTTGGTTTTTGTTAAAAAAATAATAATCTTCACTTTGGAAAGCAGAGGAGAAGCACAAAAGTGAGTAAGTAAAGCTTTTTTAAAAAAGTTACGTCGAATAAGGTTGTCTTATATATATATTTTGGAGGATTGGAATAAGTGACTTTTCAAAGCAAAGAAGGGGTTGGTCCTTGTGTTGGTGAAATTTTAACTGGAAGGTAGTTTTAAAAGAAAGAGAAAGATAATAACTGAAGTGTGATTGCCTGTCCTAATGTAGTGATTATATTTGTTTCTTTAAAATTTCCTTTTTCTTGTTATAGTTTGAACTTTGTGCAAGAAACACGAAGTATACATTTGTAAAGTTGATTAATTCAGCAAGCACAATCTAAAATGCTAGCCATCTGCTTAGATTTCTACAGCCACATTTTGCTGGAATAATACATTTTTAAAAAATATATAAATGCACAAAACTGCCCTGTTCCTTATTAGAAGTTTGTTGACAACATAAGGTGTCTGTTCAATTCCCCCCACCCCCTATCCAGTCTCTGTGTCTGAACTCTGAAAATTTGTTTCTGTGGAAATGTTCAAATATTCTTAATTATATTTATTTGGGAATGTAGTTTGATTTTTGTTCAAAGCTAGCAGGTTATCTATTTTGATAAACTGCAGAAAGGAAAGGAAGAATTTAGGACTAGTAATGTTGGGTACATTAAAAAAAAGAGGGGGGGTTGTATTTATTGGAAGAAGGGAGAAAATCTAACATTTTCCACTTGGATGATCTACCTCGGGGAAGGCTGTCTCAGATCTGGTGGCTGCTAAACCAATTGAGAGAATAACTTATTCTGTAGCTCCTTTTAAAAGCAGGAAGAGTTGTGATTTTTTTAAATTCACAATCCCCCACCCTCCAATTGGAAAATTTCTTTCGGTGGATCCCCATTTTTATTTTTTGAAGAATTATCCTATGGAGAACTTCAGTCTTTATATACGTGCACCCTTGGGAACAGTAAGATCTTTAGCAGACCACCTTCTGAAAATTTGCTTCAATTTTTTGTTTGTTTGTTTGTTTGTTTGTTTGTTTGTTTCCCATGGCAGGGAACTTCAACAAACCACCACTGGAGTTGAGGCAAGCCCATTTCCTGTTACAGCTTTTTTTTAAAAATCTATTTACATAGGCCATTGTGGTTTGTCAAATTCATGGCAAACATATTGCAGATATTCCTGTGCAATTCATTTTCTCCTGTGGACTAAAAGAGAAGTTTCATCCATCAGTCTGGAATAGAAGCAAGGGAGACCCACCTCTCATATCTGAACGAATGAATGAATATTTCAACCAGAATATCCTTAGAATGCAGCATTTAATTCTCTCCGTCACAAACCCTCCCTTACTAGGACAAACTTAGGCAGACCAACTGAGATACCAGGAAAAGAAATCTCCCTTATGATTTATCGCTTACGGTCACCAGACTGGATCGCTTAAATCTACCCACATGAAAATAAATTTTTGCAAGGAAAAAAAAAATCAGGTTAAGCGTAGCGGCCAATTATAAACAATGCGAAGAAAGGGAGAATGCAAAACTATGAGCAGGTACAAAACCCGTCCTTGTTGATGGAGATGCGTCACAAATTAAAAGTCTGGCCACTTCTTGGGGGCAAATTCTTCTCTCCCACCCTACCTCTGATAAAAGACCATCCTATAAAAAAAATAGCCGAGGAGGAAGAGGAGACGAAGGAGGGAGATCTGGCATCTGAGTGATCCATTGAAGAGGAAAGGGTGCTCTGAGGGTTAAGATTCAGCATCAAGAATTAATCGAAGAGACGATATGGGAAGGAAATATGAAATAGCGATAAAGGCCTGCAACTGGGAATAAACGCGACAGAGAGGGTAATTTTTTTGAGAAATATGCAAAAACACCAGCTCGTGTGTGCATTTGTGATTTTGTCCAAAGGTTGAGGCATTTTTTTTTTAGGGCGAGCCCTTTTCAGCCAACATGCCTCTACTAATTCAGATGACCAGGGCATTTCTGCCAGCCCTGGAATAAAATGCCCTGGGAGATGGTTTTTTGTGTGTGTTTTTTTGTTTCTCAGCCACGCTTCCCGGTTCTCAGACCTGAAAACACCCCCCCCCCCATCCCAGTGACTTAGTGAGGAGTGTGCGCGTAGGTGTCCCTCTCTATTGTGCAAAAGGTACCCCCGGAATGTGTAAGGAGGCCTACAGTCCACAGGGCCGGTTTTTCTCTTTGGTTATCTAGCTGTATGAGTGTATCTGGTATCATAAAGCTAGAGAACCGAATGTATAAACCGCCCCGCTCTTCGGCTGATTGTCTCCCAGTTGCCATGTTTCCTTCGCTCTCTTCCTGCAGCAAGGGTTGGCAGATCATGTGAAAGGGAGGCCAAAAACAGAAGGTTGTTTCGTTCCTTTGCTGGCAGAGAAAGGCCAATGTGGTTTCGCAAGGGATTTATTTACTCCGTGTGTTTGTGCATTGGCGTGCAGGCAGGCTGGTGGGGAAAGGTGGTTGGAAGCATTAGATTCAGCTGCCACAGCGACGCTACCTGAGAATCACTCTGAATCCATAGCCAAACCAGCTTCCTAGAGATAGAGGAATTTTTTTTCACTTCTGATTGTGATCAGTCTTTTAAATCTCGTCCTCTCTCCATTTTACAAAAGATCTATCCCATTTATGAAGACCTGAGCAAATTAATAATAATAATAATAATAAAAGACCTCTACACAGATACTATTCAGTAGTCAAGTGAAATGGTCGCGTCTTTGACCTGGACAGATCTGTGAGTTACTTGCCATTAATGTTGAAATGCCAGTTTAAGTTGCTGCTTTTAGTTTTCTTTGAGGGCTATAAGATTGTTGGAATGTGCCAGATTTGAAGGCCAGATTTGTAAAATCTGGGCATCCAGCCACCTGCTGAGATAGTTTATATTTAGACTGGTTATAAAATCATTCAATTTTATAATCTTTCATGTTCAGGGTTTTTTTTTTTAAAAAAATGTCTTCACTTCTTCTATTCTGTTTATGAAGAAATTTGTGAAGGCTGCTGAAATCTTCTACCAAAATCTTCATATTGCCTTTTGAATCGCTTCCTAAGACACCAGAGGAAGCTTTGAAAATTGCTTTGGACTTTGTTCTTTGCAGATGAAAATTTGACAAGAAGATTTGGCTCAAGCCAGGGAGGTGCTGATACCGCCATAAAATTTTCTTTTCAATCACTTTTTTTTTAACCCTACCTAATTCAAAGCCATCTTTCTTTTGTGATTAATTTTGAAATCTTTTCCAATTGTTGGAAAATTGTTGTTCCGAAAACCCCACAATATTTTAAAACAACCCGATATTTTCTTAGCAAATAAATCACTTAAGGCGCTATCATTCTGAATAGAAATCAAGTACAGATTCATGCATCTCTGTCATGACAATATTGCTTGCCTGCAATTTGTGGTTGCCGGGGACGGATTCATAATGCACAGGAGGATCGTAGCTTCTCCATGATTTAGGTTTTTGTGGGGATTTTGGGGGATCCACAAGAAAGGGATAGAGAGAACGCACAGGCCATGATGTATTCACAACTGTAGGGCCAACAGTGGTATTTCCAGTGAAAACTATTTCCACTCACATGTGGATATCTCTTGCTGGAGTTCTCCCACAGTCCGTTGGTGAGTTTCTGACTAGTGATGGCTGGTTCCTCATTTCTTACTTTCTCACCCACTTCGTTCTAGCAATAATATTGTCCCATAAATTGATGCTTTCTTGATGGCCTATAAAACCTAATATTGCACAGGTCTTCCTTCATAACTCTTATCGAGCCATTTATATTTAATAGGTCTTTTTTTTTGTAGATTGGGCTGTTTCTCATCAACCAGATGGAGTTCTCCTTGGAGAATAGGCAGTACCCCCTGGGCCAGACAGACCAATGTTTCCTCCCAGTGCATGGCAACCTCATAGAGCCACCCAAAGGAACCATAGCTCAGTCTGCTGCTTCTAACCTTGACAAGCAGACAGCCTCAGGCTGAATCCCTAAGCAGCTTTCTTTGAAAGGATCTCAAGTTGGTAGCAGAGCTGGGCAAGATCCTTCTCCACCTGGGATCCTAGAGGATCGCCTACAATCCTTGGAGAGTGTCAGGTTGGAGATGCCGAGGGCTTCCCTGTTGTACCTGGACTGCAAAAATTCAATGATCACCAAAAAGATATCAAAAATATGAGCCTTTAGCTGCCATCTAGTGTTGTCCAGATTTTAACAACCCAAGTGTAACAGCTCTTAGAATTTTATTTTATTTTATTTATAAATGTATATGCCATTCATCTCACTATCCAGAGCAAGAATATGACTTATTATTAAGTGTTGTACCTTATGATTCGTGACGAATGTATCTTTTCTTTTATGTACACTGAGAGCATAGGCACCAAAGACAAATTCCTTGTGTGTCCAATCACACTTGGCCAATAAAGAATTCTATTCTATTCTAATATAGGGTCTCAGCACAGATACCTTATTTTTCTTATGAGCAAAAATCCGTAGTTCTATTCCTTGACATAAAACCATCGGACTTTGCATATTCATGACCTCAAATTCCTAGTTTTGTTCTTCCCCGCTGAACTGCAGTCCGTGTTCTAACTTCAAAAACCCATAATCTTCTACATTATTGGAGGTGGGTGGAGAGCTTAGTTCAATAGTCGAGGTTTTTGGCTTATGTGTCAAAGACCCATGCATTAATGTGCGTTTAATCATAACACAATTACACACTGACCCCATTTATTTCTCCCATGTCCCTATGACATTCATTTTCAGCGCAAGAATGAGAGCGGTTTATGTTGTCTTTAGCTGGACCAGGAATAATGTGGTTCCCCCCCCCCCGCTTATTCCGATAATCAAGGACATCCACACCAAGAGGGGAAAATCTTTGCAGCCTGTAGGGGAAATGGGGTGGGAGAGTGGGGGGCTGATATTAAATGAAAACATAGGCTTAGTGAGTGCAGCAACTCATGTCAGGTTTTCCAGTAGTTCAAAAATACATTGAGAAGGTTCTTATTCTGCAACAGGGCTGAAGCAGGGGTGAAATCCAGCAGGTTCTGACAGGTTCTGGAGAACCGGTAGCAGAAATTTTGAGTAGTTCGGAGAACTGGCAAATGCCACCTCTGGCTGGCCCCAGAGTGGGGTGGGAATGGAGATTTTGCAATATCCTTCCCCCAGGAGTTGGGAGAGAATGGGATTTTGTAGAATCCTTCCTCTGGAGTCGAGTGGGAATGGAGATTTTGCAATACCCTTCCCCTAGGAGTTGGGAGAGAATGGGATTTTGCAGTATCCTTCCCGTAGAATCAGGTAGGAATGGAGATTTTGCAGGAGCCTTCCCCCAGACGTGGGGTGGGAACAGTGGTGGGTTTCAAAAATTGTTCGAACCTACTCTGTGGGTGTGGCCTCCTTTGTGGGAGTGGCTTGCCGTCCATGTGACCGGATGGGAGTGGCTTGCCGCCCATGTGACCGGATATGAAGATGCCGATGACACTTGTCAGAACCACCGTAAATTACCTCATGCACAGCACTGGCATGCATAAGAATAGGATGTAAACTTGTTTTTTAAAAGGCATCTTTGGTTTGCGTTAAAACAACTTCAACACACGCTATGTTCTGATTGCACCACAAACGCAGTAGCCATCCTTACCTTTACAGAGGAACTGAGTTTTATAAATATGAGCATGATAGTGTAGAATAATCATATCCAAGGACCAGTGGTGAGTTTTGAAAAATTTTGGAGCCTCTTCTGTAGGTGTGGCCTGCTTTCCGCATCCACTGGTGGAACCTCTTCTAACCAGTTCGGGAGATTTGACGAACCGGTTCTACCGAATAGGTGCGAACTGGTAGGAACCCACCTCTGGGTGGGAATGGAGATTTTGCAGTATCCTTCCCCTGCCATGCCCACCAAGCCACGCCCACAGAACCGGTAGTAAAAAAAATTGAATTTCAGCACTGGGCTGAAGTCTTATCCCAGCCAAGAAGAACCTCCCCCCCCCCCCAATAGCTTGCAAAACAATGTTTTTTCACCCCAGCAATTTTAAGATGGGTGGGCTTCAACTCCCAGAATTCCCCAGAAAGCCTTGGGAGCAGTTGATGAGGGCAAATGAAAAGTGGCTGGCTACTGTGGGAAACTGGGACGTGGTATTGGGTTATTCTGATTTCAGCTGGCTTTGTCTTTACTGGCTGCTTGTTCATTGCAAAGTAACAAGCTAACGATTCTGTCAAAGTGCAGCATCTTAGAGCTAAACCTGAGATAGGTGGGTCTCCAAATATCTTTCAACCATTTGAGTTAAGGTCAGAGTGATTTGTGGATTTCCCGTTGTATTCATTTATACGGTGTAAAACCAGAATGTTTTTCATAAAAACAACAGGGAACAGTGGGCATTTTAATATAGTCATTATAAAGTCATTTTTAAGTTCCTAGTCCTTAAGCTTGACATGACATGTTTGCAAGGGCAGTGAAAAACTTGAAAGCCTACTTGAGTGATGTTGAACGAAAGCATAAACTGGTGATGAATCCATCCAACAAGGAGCAAAAATCTTAACAGATTAACAGAGTTGGATTAAGCAGAATTGTATTTGCATTTTCTAAAATTTATAGCATTTGTTTTGTATTGGAACTCATCACTTTACTACTTCAAGGTAGAATTTCCATATGGATGTTTCAGAATGGATAAATCGGTGTTTTGTTTCGTAGCATTTTGCTGACATTCTTTGCTTTCATTGTTCTGGTCATTCCTAACTAAACTGGAATATTCGCCACCATTAATGTAGCTCTTTTTATGCAAAAAGTATAACTTCCTCACATCTTCATTTACAGCTTTGTGATCTTGGGTAATATTTTCTTAGGGACTAGAAGCATAGGTTTGCTAAGGAGTTACTTTTAGACTGAGGAAAGGAGAGGGAAGTTTGACGTCTCTTCTGCAGGAAAGCGATGAGTCAGGAAAAGCATCATACAAGAAATTGCACAGTTAAAGTCTTAGTTCCACTCCAAATGTCCTTCATTTCTCTGTTAGAAAATCAGATTTTGTACCTTGGCATCACACACCTTTCCAGAAAATTAAATCCATTTGTAATATTTTCTTTAAAGAACAACATAGGAAAAATATTCCAGTCTTGGAATTTAGCATATATATTTTTCTATAAATCCCAGGTTTTAAAGATTGAGGTTTGGGACCTTTTACAAGTGAAATATTTTCTCCTGGAAAAATACAATTTTTATTAATCATTTATATAACTATAGTAGAATATAAAATATACATTTGGGGCTGAGATGTGGAGGATTTTCAGGATTCAGATATGAGCTGAAAAAACAAAGTTTCTTTTCTGTATATTGGATTTGAAAACTTTCTTCTATATGCTATATTTTAGATGTGTTACCATGTGTACATCCCCATCCACCTAGCAAGAATGAGTTAGAGAAGACATTTCATGAATATTTAGAAGCAATTGAGGAAAAGGATTTGGCAATGGTTTGAAGGGATGCGGTGGCTCAGTGGCTAAGATGCTGAGCTTGTCAATCAGAAAAGTCGGTAGTTCAGCGGTTCGAATCCCTAGTGCTGCGTAATGGAGTGAGCTCCCATTATTAGTGAGCCCCCATTACTAGTCCCAGCTTCTACCAACTTAGCAGTTTGAAAGCATGTAAAAAATGCAAGTAGAAAAATAGGAACCATCCTTGGTGGGAAGGTAACAGCACTCCATGCACCTTTGAAGTTTAGTCATGCCGGCCACATGACCACGGAGACGTCTTCGGACAGAGCTGG
The DNA here is from genome assembly GCF_009769535.1 of Thamnophis elegans. Classification (NCBI taxonomy): domain Eukaryota; kingdom Metazoa; phylum Chordata; class Lepidosauria; order Squamata; family Natricidae; genus Thamnophis; species Thamnophis elegans. The sequence continues at coordinate 172,745,340 of NC_045541.1, forward strand.
CTCTTCGGCTTTGAAACGGAGATGAGCACTGCCCCCTATGTGCTTTAAATGTTTGAAACCTTCTTAGTAGTGACAGAAAAAAAAATGATGGTTGGATTTTTGAGTGCAAAACACTTCTTACTTCTACAAACTTTCCCTTTCTCATTTTGGAGAGCGGTTCTGAATGAGGGAGTGGATCCAGAACGAACTTTTTCTACCACATAAACAGCTAAATAAGCAAATTGCTTTCAAATAAATAATTGCTCAAGAATGAACAGAGATGGTGACTACAGTCATGAAGGATAGATTTATCTGCAACTTGGCAGGAAGACTAGGATAGATTTCGAGAAAATATTAAAGTGCAGAGACATTAGTCTAGGGGTGTCCAATCTTGGCAACTTTGAGACTTGTGGATTTCCAACTCCCAGAATTCCCCAGCCAGCCATGGGTAGAGATAGGCTAAGAGTTTTTCTTCCCTGGTTGTTAAAGATTGCTAGAGACAATTGTTGGGAATTCCTTTGCTCTCAAACAGAACAAATCTCTCACTACTAGATCAACCAAATTCAGATTATAGATAGTCCTGGGCAGGGGTGGGACTGAAAAATGTTAGCAACTGGTTCTCCGCCTGGTTGCTGGGTGGGCGTGGCCATGGTGGGTGTGGCCTACTCGGCCTCCTGCATCACGGCGGCGGCGGGTGTCTTTTCGCCCTCCCCAGGCTCTGAGCTTCCTTGAGCCTCTGGGAGGATGAAAATGGCTTCCCCCAGGCTCCGGAGACTCTCCAGAGGCTGAAAACAGGCCCGTTTCTGGACTTGTGGGATGCCCGTTTTTCACCCTCCCAAAGTCTCCGTGCGGGCCCTGCACTTACCTGGCATCCAAAATGGGCCGCATGGAGACTCCTGGGAGAGGCAATAGCAATAGCAATAGCAGTTAGACTTATATACCGCTTCATAGGGCTTTCAGCCCTCCCTAAGCTGTTTACAAAGTCAGCATATCGCCCCCACAGTCTGGGTCCTCATTTTACCCACCTCGGAAGGATGGAAGGCTGAGTCAACCTTGAGCCGGTGAGATTAGAACCGCTGAACTGCAGATAACAGTCAGCTGAAGTGGCCTGCAGTACTGCACCCTAACCACTGCGCCACCTCGGCACCCTAACCACTGCGCCACCTCGGCAGGGTGGGGTAGGTGGGGCCAGCCAGTTCTTGCAGCTACTGGTTCGGTGAACCAGATGTAAAATTACTATCCGGTTCGCCCGAACCAGTCCGAACCAGCTGAATCCCACCCCTGGTCCTGGACTTACAACCATTAATTTAGTGACCATTCAAAGTTACAAAGATACTGAAAAAAATGTGACTCATGACTATTTTTCACACTTACGATTGATGCAGCATCTCCATGATCTCCAAAATTTAGATGCTGGGCAACTGACTCATATTTCAGGCGGTTGCAATGTCGTGTGATCAGCTTTTGCGACCTTCCGACAAGCAAAGTCCATGGGGAAGCCAGAGTCGCTTAGCAACCATGCTACTCACTTAGCAACTGCAGCGGTTCACTTAACAACTGTGGCAAGAAAGGTCTTTAAACGAGGCAAAATTCACAACAACTCTCTCACTTTTAGCAACAGGAAATTTGGGCTCAATTCTCGTTGTAAGTTGACAATTACCTGTATATTGGGATACAAAGAATTGGAAGCAATGGGAAGGCATTGCTGCTAACGAACTAACAATATATAAATGTTTTCAATCAATCAATCAGTCAGTCAGTCAGTCAGTCGCTACCTTACAGCCGGCAAAAATTTCTCATTGCTGTGGGAATCAGTGTTTCTAATCTAATTCAGACTTTTCCTGCTTTGGAAATGCTGCAGGTTTTCCATGAATCCAGAACCAGGCTTAGGACAAAGCTCAGGAATAGGTTTCAGCCTGCCTGACATTCCTATTTATTTATTTCATTTTTCAAGCATGTACAAGATAACAGGTATAAGTGTAAACATGGACATGAGCACATGAAATGAGTACAAATAAATGGGGACAGTAGGACAGGGACGGTAGGCACACTGGCGCGCTTATGCACGCCCCCCTTTACGGACCTCTTAGGAATGGGGTGAGGTCCATTTAAGGTTGAAGCTGTGGGGGTTTGAGGATGTAACAACGGAGTCAAGTAGAGCATTCCAGGCGTTGACCACGCTGTTGCTGAAGTCGTATTTTCTGCAATCGAGTTTGGAGTGGTTTACCTTGAGTTTGTATCTATTGTTTGACCGTGTATTAGTGCGGTTGAAGCTGAAGTAGTCATTGACAGGTAAGACTTTATAACCAGAGGTGGATTCCTACGGGTTCAGACCAGTTCAGCCGAGTAGGTAGTAATCGGGATGCACACGCCCGCGAACCGTTTCTATCTATCATTTTTTGCTTTTGTGCATGCACAGGAGCAATTTTTTCACTACTGTTCATACACACAGGCACGCCCGAAGCACTTCCCTGAGTGAACCGGCAGTAAATGAAGCCAGAACCCACCCCTGGTCGTAAAAGGCAATTTTGTGTACTGTGTTTAGATCATAGGCAGCATAGTTCCAGATTATCCAAGCCCAAAATTTTAAGCCTGGCGGCATAAGGTTTTGTAAAAAAAATAAAAGTCATGAGTGTTTAAAATTAACACGCCAATCCATGTTGTTTCTGCACAATCAGAAGTTAAAAGGAAAAATGATAGCCCGTTTGGAGTAATGGTTAAGGCGCAAGGCTAGAAACTGGGAAACTGCGAGTTCTAGTCCAGCTTTAAGGCATAAAAGCTGGCTGGGTACTTTGGACTAATCACCAGGAGACTGTGAGTTCTAGTTCCTTTTCTAAGCATGAAAGCATTCTCTCTCAGCCCAATCCACCTCATAGGTTGGGGGGAAATAGGAGGAAGGAGCACTAGATATGTTCACCATCTTGAGTTATTTATATAGATAATAAAGATGGGGGTTTAAAAATCTGAAATAAAATCAAGAGTTTTCATAACCTTAGGCTCAGAGTTTTAAGGAGGTTTGCATTAATCAACCAACGGCAAAGCACAAAGGACGGTTCAGGATTCCTTTGGTGAGGGGTTGATGCATTCATTTTTTGCAGCATTTCACGGAAAATTACACGAGCATTGCTTTAAAACACGAGATTTCCTGTTCCTCCAAAGATCTGCCTAATCTAGTATCCTACTGATAAAGGAGAATTTTTGTAGCTCAGGATTGAAATGAGGGGTTCTTCAAACGTCTGCAAGAAAGCAACAAAGATTAGAGAGCACCAAGGAACCCCTAAATCTAGTATCCTACTTTGATCATTACCAATCTTTAGAGCCCTAAAAGTAAAGATTCCCGCGCACATGTGTGCTAGTCGTTTCTGGCTCTAGACGGCGGCGCTCATCTCTGTCTTCAAAGCCGAAGAGCCAGCGCTGTCCGAAGACATCTCCGTGGTCATGTTGCTGGCATGACTAATCGCTGAAGGTGCATGGAATGATGTTACCTTCTCACCAAAGGTGGTCCCTATTTTTCTGTTCGCATTTTTAAACATGCTTTCGAACTGCTAGGTTGGCAGAAGTTGGGACAAGTAGGGGGAGCTCATTCCATTACGTGGCGCTAGGGATTCGAACCGCTGAACCGCCAACCATTCTAATCAACAAGCTCAGCGTCTTAGGGGGAAACACCAGGATATGTACAGAGAGTCTGTTTCAGATTCTTCATGCAGTATTTAATGGAGTTTAAATGCAAGTCAATCCAACTTCATAGATCCAAATTAATACATGGACAGCATTTGTCCTTCCAAATTCACAGTGCAGTTCACAAATTCTTACAATGCATATTAGAAAATATTCCATGTTCCACCAACCATACCGGTAGTCATGTAAAAATATGTGCAACACTTTAAGGAAAAATTGCTCCGAAGCGTGTGTACCAGGAATGGGTTCCTATCAGTATGGTATGGTTTGGCTGAATACCGTATTTTTTGGCGTATAAGACGCACCTTTTTCCCGCAAAAAAAGAGGCTGAAAATCTGGGTGCGTCTTATACACTGAATACAGCATTTTTTGCCTCCTGAAACCCCCCCCCCTTCATCAAAATGGCCATGCATAGGCTCTAGGAAGCTTTTAGAGAGCTCCTGGGGGCTGCAGAGAGCAGAAATGAGCAAAATACGGCCCATTTTCTGTCTCAATATTACTCTTCCAGCCCCCAGGAGCACTCTTTAAGCTTCATAAAGCCTATCCATGGCGTTTTTAATGAACAATGGGCCCGTTTTTTGCTCGTTTTAGGCCCCACACACCCCCAGGAGCACTCTGCAAGCCCCCTGAAGGCTATTCATGACTTTTTTTTGGCGGGGGGGAACGGGCCCTTTCGCAAAAAATGGGCCGTTTTGGGGAGGTTTGCAGAGTGCAAAAACTTTTGTTTTTAAATTTGCCTCTTCAAAACCTTGGTGCGTCTTATACTCCGAAAAATACGGTAGGTAGTAACTTCGGTGGATACGTGACGGTACCGGTTTTATTGCTGCAGCCATAAGCACCACCATCTTGTTTTTGGCTTGTGTGCATGGACAGAAGCAATTTTTTCACTACTGTGCATACACGCATAGTGCGCATTAAGCACGTCCATGCGCAAAGCACGTCCCTGAGTGAACTGGCAGTAAATAAATCTGGAACCCACCTCTAGTGTGTACCTTTGGAAAAAGGTACATAAAGGTGACTATCAACTTTGGGACAAGCTTATTAAAATTCTTAGCTTAGTACAGAAAATGGATACATTGAATGTATAAATGGAGAAGATAAAACATTGAGGGAAGCCAACAGACAGATCCACCTGTCCCAAATATATAACCATATTGACTAATAGCTGCCTATTTCCTAAGTAAATTAGTAGTTAATTTGAAGTGCAAATAATTCTCCCTTGGCTCTCCATTTCCCGAAGAGACTCTGTAGGCTGTGTTTATACTGCTTCTCTTCCAACATAATTCTACCTTTCTCTCTTTTCCTGCAAAGATAAACAAAATATATCCAGATATGTACAGCACATGCCAAATAGGGAGGTAGGAATCTAAATATATAAAACTGTGTTTAGATCATAGGCAGCGTAGTTCCAGATTGTCCAAGTTTTTTTTAAATTGAAGTTGTCTTTTCAATTGAATGATTTTCTAGTTGAAAGAAAAATGCTTTCTCTCATCTGCCTTTCTTCAAGGTGCAGTGTTCTGCTCTGCATTGCAAACTCTTCTAAAAAAAATTTGTATCTCCCTTTTAAAAAGACCAGGGGTGGGTTTCAGGCGGTTTGCGGCGGTCCCCGCGAACCGGTTGGTCGGCGAACCCGGAAGTAAGTAACTTCCGGGAACGCCGAAGGGTCCACCCGCCTGCCCGTGTTTCTTACCCGGTTTTAACAAGTTCTGCGCTGCATGAGCAGGACGCATACAGCGCCTGCACGATCCTCCAGGAGCAGCTGGAGCATCGCACAGACGCTAGTACGCATGCGTGCACTGCGCATGTGCACGAGGACGCCGCCGGCCCCGTTCCAACCGAACCGGTTGGAACGGGGCGAGAAACCCACCCCTGAAAAAGACCCTCATTTGTTCAAGCAGACCAGAGCAGTAACACGTTAGAACCTTTGCCATTCGCTGTACCTTTAATGCAGAACTTCTTTGGATTTTGAGCTTTGCAAAAGCTCAAACCAACAACAAATATGCCCCAAATAATCATCCCTTCTTTTCTAGTTCTAACCAGACAGGAATTCATCTTTGGCATGAACAGACATGCTAATTGCTCCTTTGTGTTTGATTAAGTTTTTAGTCTTGTGCCCACTTGCCCAGAAAGAAACCACAGAAAAAATAACATTTCTTTAACAGAAATGTCAAGGGTTGGACATAGTATTTAGCTATTGGATCATTTATTTGTGGGGGTAGAGGTGCTAATGACAGAAAACAAGCAATATTCCAACTGAGCATTCCCAAAGGATATATCCAATACGTGTTTATTTATTTATTTTTATTAAATGTATTTCAATTGTGTTTCCTCTTCTGATTTACCGCATTTTTTGGAGTGTAAGACACACCTTTCCCCCCCCCCCAAAAAAGAGGGTGAAAATATGGGTGCGTCTTATACACTGAATACCACATTTTTGGCCTCCCGAAACCCCTTCCCGCGCATCCCATTTTTCGCAAAAATGGATGTGCAGAGGATTTGGGAAGCCTATAGAGTGCTCCTGGGGGCTGGGGAAGGCAAAAACCTTTTTAAAAAATGTACCTCTTGGTGCGTCTTATATTCCAGTGCATCTTATAGTCTGAAAAATATGGTACTTTATGTATTATTGCATTATTGATTTTTCCTGCATTAGAATATTTTTAAATGCGAGTTATTTTAATGCCAGTTAAGAACTCTGCAAATTGTCAATCCTGTCCAGAGTGCTGCTAAGATTCAAATTCTTCCCTATTTTGTTGGTGAAGTTCAGCTAAAGTGGTTATTCCGACGATGAAGGGCAGAGAGAGAGAGAGAAAGAGATAGGACAGCTTTAATTTACCACCACAAATTTGGCTTAAAATATGAAGAGATTTAAAACCAGGTTTTTAAAAACAGGGCACAATTCCCACAGTGGATAATTTACACCCTCCCAAATTAGAGAGAGGGAGAAAATTCAAACTCGCTTTTGAATTCAAATTTATTTAATTTAGCATGTTTAGATCAAGCCAAGAAGATCGTCTTCCCAGTTCTCATTTAAAATATGTATTCTCTAAATCTCCCGGTGAATCTCCAAGAATATGTACACATTTTGACGTGAAAAAGAGCACGGCTAAATTGTTAATATTCATGAAAATAATAAATAAAATTAATCACCATGCTGCTAATTATTTGCCCAAATTGTGTACCTTGAGAAAAATTGTAAATATTTTTTTTTAAAAATGTTTGGAACTTGACAATAAGAACAGGAAACTAACCCAGAAATTGCTCACTGTATAAAATAATGCATTTTTTTAAAAAATGAAGCACTTTCTGTCCTACCTAGAAGGCAGTTAAAATTTTTGATAATTTTTTTTAAAGAAACAGTGAAATTTTCATCTCTGGTTCTACATTTTCTTCCTAACATATTTTGTAATCTGGGATCAGGGTGTGACAATTTGCTGTAGCCCGTTGTTTTCCTTGAGCCTTTTGCAGTAAACTTTGCTTCATTAACATTCTTTCGAAGCTTCCTAGATAACTTTGCTTTGCTAAGCGTGTCAGCATTTCTTGGGGAATTGTTTTTAAAATAAAAACTCTTTGTCCAGATAACTGAACTCCTGGAATTCTGCAGGAACATATCTGCAAATTTTTAAAAGCACCTGAAGGCAGGACAAGAAGCAATGGATGGAAACTAATCAGGGAGACAGCCAACCTAGAACTAAGGAGAAATTTCCCTGTCAGTGAGAACAATTAATCAGTGGAAAGACTTGTCTCCAGAAGCTGTGGGTGCTCCAATACTGGAGGTTTTTTAGAAGAGATTGAACAAATATTCGTCTGAAATGGTATAGGGCTGTGATGGCGAACAGGTGGCACGCGGAGCCATTTCTGAGGGCACGCGAGGCATTGCCCTGTCAGCTCCAATGTGCATGCGCGTGCTGGCCAGCTGATTGTCGGCCTTGATTTTCGCCTATTTTCCGCCCTCTGGAGGCTTCGGGAACAGACTTCCAGTTTGCGCATTGGGCTGTTTTTCACCCTCCGGAGGCTTTAGGGAAGCCTCTGGAGCCTGGGGAGGGTGAAAAACGGACCTATTGGGCCCACCAGAAGTCGGAAAGGGGGCTGTCTCCGGCCTTCGGAGGGCCTCCAGAAGGTTGGGGGAGGCCATTTCGCCCTCCCCAGGCTACGAGAAAGATGTGTGCACATGCATGGGGCTGCAGGGTGTGTATGTGTGTGTCACACATGCATGAATGTGTGGGGGGCATTAAATTATGGGGGTGAGGTCAGAGGTGGGTTCCTACCAGTTCACACCAGTTCGGTAGAACCAGTTCGTCAAATCTACCGAACCGGATAGAAGAGGTTCCACCAGTGGACCCGGAAAGCAGGCCACACCTACAGGAGAGGTTCCAAAAAAATTTGAAACCCACCACACACACACACACACACACACACACACACACACACAGAAAGAGAAAGAAAGGAAGAAGGAAAGAAAGAAAAAGTGAGAGAGATGAAAGAAAAAAAGGAAAAAGGGATAAAGAGACAAAAGGAAGGAGAGAGAGAGACAGAGAGACAGAGAGAGAGAGAGAGACAGAGACAGAGACAGAGACAGAAAACACATGGCCAGCAAGCCACTCCTACCAGGTCACATGGCCGGCAAGCCACTCCCACAAAGGAAGCCACACCCACAGAGTAGGTTCGAACAAATTTTGAAACCCACCACTGTGGTGGGCAGACCCGTGCTTTTGGCATCTGAGGCGATAAAGGTTCGCCATCCTTGGTATAGGGTATCCTGCTTGAGGAAGAGGTTGGACTAGAAGATTTCCAAGATCTCTTCCAACTCTGTTATTCTGTTATCCTGCATTTTTCTTAGTCACAATATGGAAACAGTTTGCGATTGGCTTCTTCTGGTTTATGTAATGAATTTTCAGTCTAGAAAGCCTAGAGTTTCCCGGTTGTCTCCCATCCAGACCTTAACCAGGTCTGACTCTGCTTAGAACTTCAAGACCAACCAAGCTTCAGTTATTGTCCTCTAGGGTAGAATGTAATTGCTCTGTGGGACTCTGAATATGTTTGAAAATATTTGGTATATGCCAGCTTAGTTGCATCAATAGGAACCAACTGCTGTTTGCTCAATGGCCTATGATAGCTAATGGCTTCCAGCTATCATGCATGATAGCTTATGTACAAGACCCTCGTTTCAATGCTCTTGCTGCCCACTGTGAAGAAGAAAAAAAATAGGGCTGGGACAACTGTAAGCTGAATGCGCTTTCTTCAACAGGAAGTCAGCCCTTCAAATGGCCATCTTCAACAGGAAATGTGGCAGAAGAGAGTGTGAAGAGCAGTGATGGGCTTCAATTTATTTTTACTTCCGGTTCGCTCTCAGACACACGTGACGCTTCTGCGCATGCACAGAAGTGTCCAGGCGGGTGGGCAGAGCCTCCCGTCGCCGTCAATACCGGTTCGTCCGATCCGGGGCCGAACCGGCAGAAACCCACCTCTGGTGCATAGTAAGGAATGCCAAACTCCTGTCTTAAAGTGGTGGAAGTTCGCCTGCGGCTCTCGAATTTCTTCAGGCTTTTTTCTCACTGAGGTTTTGAGTTCAGATCTATATAATCTAGCACAGGGGTGTCAAAATCAAGGCCTGAGGGCTGGATCCTGCCCGTGGGGTACTTAGATCTGGCCAGTGGAGTCACCCCGGAAACAGCGAAGGACCGGCCCGTGGTGCTTCTGCCAGCGAAAACAGGTTCCAGAGCTCCATTTTTGGCTGCCACAGCCTCCGGCAACCCTCTGTCAGTGAAAACGGAGCAGGAGTCAAGCTATTTTCCAAAGCACCTGAGGGCAGGACAAGAGGGCAATGGGTGGAAACTAATCAAGGAGAGAAGCAACTTATAACTAAGGAGAAATTTCCTGACAGTTAATCAGTGGAACAGAATTTGCCTCCAGAAGTTGTAAATGCAATAGCAATAGCAGTTAGACTTATATACCGCTTCATAGGGCTTTCAGCCCTCTCTAAGCGGTTTACAGAGTCAGCATATCGCCCCCACAGTCTGGGTCCTCATTTCACCCACCTCGGAAGGATGGAAGGCTGAGTCAACCTTGAGCCGGTGAGATTAGAACCGCTGAACCGCAGATAATAGTCAGCTGAAGTGGCCTGCAGTACTGCACCCTAACCACTGCGCCACCTCGGCTCTTAATATGTCCCAACACTGGAAGTCTTTAAGAAGATGTTGGATAGCCATTTGTCTGAAATGGTATAGGGTTTCCTGCCTAGGCAGGGGGTTGGACTAGAGAACCTTTGAATAAGAATTTAAGGCTTTTCTCAGTGGGTGGGTCTATTCTTGGCTCTTAGCCATGCTGGCTAACGTCTCATCTGAGTCAGAGGTGGAATTCAGCAGGTTCTGACCAGTTCTGGAGAACCGGTAGTGGAAATTTTGGGTAGTTCAGAGAACCAATAAATACCACCTCTGACAGGTCCCGCCCCCCCTCTATTCTCTGCCTCCCAAGTCCCAGCTGATCTGGAGGAAATGCAGATTTTACAGTATCTTTCCCCTGCCACGCCCACCAATCTATGCCCACCAAGCCATGCCACTCCCACCAAGCCACACCCACAGAATAGGTGGTAAAAAAAATTGAATCCCACCACTGATCTGAGTGATGGCCTATCTCAAATTCTAATTGCTGACAGAGTGAAACATTAATAAAGGAGAGGGGAAAAATATGTCACCTGTCAACAGTATTTTGCTTCTGCATGTTTTGGTTCCTGTGAAATCAGAATCTGAGGAGTTTAAGATGCTTGCTGTTTCATGTATACCTTGGAGGTCATCTAGTCCAACCCCTTACGTAAAAGAAGGATATGCAACACAACTAGAATTTGGCAATTAGTAAAAATAAATAAAATTTGGGGAGGGGCCTAGAACTGCCGTTTCACAAGCTTGTACAATGACTAAGCTTTTCCTTGCCCCCCCCCCCCCAAATCAATGATTCTCAACCTCTGGGATGAGGCAAAAAAGAGCATCTCAAAAGCATTTTGAAAAGATAACCACGATCTAATCAGGGGCCAAAGGGAAACCAATGGGAGAAAAAACAAAATAAAACTTGACTGAAGGTTGCAGCTTTACCTCCCTAGCAAAAATGATACAGGACAAAATCCGATGCATAATTACTCAAAATTAAGTCTCCCTTTTGATCAGTGAAATTCGTCTTTATAAAAATAGTGCAAGGACTTTGAAATTGATCCCCTCACTGCTTCCTTGTCTTCTCTCCCTCCCAAACCTCTTTTCCATTCTGTTTCTCAAACTTAAGATGCAGTGGACTTCTTAAAGTCACTGCATCATTCATGCCATCCTATTGGGAACATTTTACTGATCTCTCACTTTCTCCAGATGAAAACAGAGGGACGGAAACATTTTTTTAAAATCATAAGCTTGGAATTGGTTGCAATCTCAGCGTTTGACGAGGGTTAGCATCTTACAAGTTCATTCACACAACCGCAGCCTTTTTATTTTCGTTGTCTTTTTATCCAGCATGGTAAACCATGGAAATCTCCTTCTCATACCAAACCATTCACAAAGTTAGTCTTTTACCAAGTGCTGGATTTTGTGGCTAGCCCCGTTTGTGTTTTAAGAAAAGGAATCCTTTTTGATCCTAAAGCGAGTAAATAGATATTCTATGGCCAATGTTTTATTGCTATTTATTCGGTGGGGTAAATTGTATCAATCAGCAGATGCTAACTGGGCAATAAACCTTAGGCTTCCCAAATAAACGTGTTAACGATTGCAGTCACAGAGCAGACAGGTCTAAGTTTGAATCCTTCATTTAACCACAATGGTTTGTTTTGGTTTTTTGTGACTAGTCCCTGGGGTTTTCTTAGCGAAATGTTCAGAGGTGGTTTGCCCTTGCCTCCTTCCTAAGGACTGAGAGGCTCCAAATTAAAAGTTACAATTGCCCAGTTTCTAGCCATGTGCTTTTAACCACTATGCCAAATGGGCTGTCACCTAATCATACTTCTTACTGGGATATTGAGACAGTCACCAGCAGAGGTTTAGCCTACCTCGCAGGGAGTGGTGAGTTTCAATTTTTTTTAGAACCTCTTCTGTAGATGTGGCCTGCTTTGTGGGAGTGGCTTGCCAGACATGTGACTGAGTGGGAGTGGCTTGGCAGTCATTGTGACTTGTAAAATGTGGTGAAACTCACTTAACAACGCTCTTGCTTAGCAACCAAAATGTTGGCTCAGAAACTCTGGCATTTGAAGCACGCAAGTCTTAAAGCTGTCAAGTTACAAGACACTTGCACCCCTAACTCTTTAGAAAAAAACCTCAGGGTTGTTCAAACTTGACAGCTTTAAGACTTGTGGACTTCAACTCCCAGAATTCCTCCTCTCGCTCTTCATCTTGATGATGTGCGGACAGGCGGGGGGAGGGAGCTGGAACCGGTTCTAAATGGCACGGTAGATTTGTGGAACCTCTTCTACAGAAGAGGTTAGAACTGGCAGGGACCCACCCCTGCTTGATTGTTTTGAAAGAAGAGCTTTTCCAGAGCAGAGGAAAAGGCCTGCTGAACTCCAATGGCCAAGGAGTTGTAGCTTACTGGAGTCCTGCAAGCAACACTTCAAGGCAATTGCAATTGATAGACTAACTCAAACTGCTTTGGACAGGATAATAAATATAGGTACTAGTCCTCGTTTAGCAACTATTTTGTTTAGCAACTGTTTGCAGTCTAATGTGATAATAAAGTACATTTCCAACCAATCTTTGTATTTACAAACTTCGCAGGTCCATAGAGCAAAAAAAAAAGCTGAAGTCAGATCCTAAAATCATGATGTCTCAGTAACTGCTTTGCTTAACAACTATGTTGCTTGGCAGTCATGTGACTGGATGGGCGTGGCCAACCTGTAAAATGTGGTGAAACTCACCTAACAACGCTCTCATTTGTGGTTGCTAAATGAGAACTAGGTGCACAAGTCTTAAAGCTGTCAAGTTTGAACATCCCTTGGATTTTTTTTTTAAGTGCGAGGGTCTTGTAACTTGACAGCTTTAAGACTTGCGTGCTTCAAAGGCCAGAGTTTCTGAGCCAACATTTTGGTTGCTAAGCAAGAGCGTTGTTAAGTGAGTTTCACCACATTTTATAAGTTGGCCACGCCCACCCAGTCACATTACTGCCTAGCCACTCCCACTCGGTCACATGTCTGGCAAGCCACTCCCACAGAGCAGGCCACACCTACAGAAGAGATTCTAAAAAAAGTTGAAACCCACCACTGTGACCTACCCAAAATCCCAGATTTTTTTTTTTTAAGTTTGATTTAACATTTCCTAACATTTATTGAAACTTTTGTCTGGCTAACTGGCTGGGTGGGGAAAGAGGACACTCAAATTCCTTTATAGCCTTTTTTAAATGCTTGAACGTATCTCACAGGACTGTATCCTAGCAGTGCCCCATACAGAGAGCCTTCAACTTACAACCATTCATTTAGTAACCAAAGTTACAACAGCATTGAAAAAAGTGACTTATGGCTGTGTTTCACACTTAGGAATCTTGCAGGAGCCTTCTGGTCATGGTCAAAATTCAGAGATTTGGCAACTGGCATATATTTATGACAGTTGCACTGTCCTGGGGTCATGTGATAACCTTTTAATAGAATAATAGAGTTGAAAGGAACATCAGAGGCCATCTAGTCCAACCCTCTACTCAGGCAGGGATCCTACACCATTTCAGACAAATGCTTGTCCAGTCTCTTCTTAACAACTTCCAGTGTTGGAGCATTCATAACTTCTGGAGGCAAGTTGATTAATAGTTCTAACTGTCAGGGAATTTCTCCTCAGTTCTAAGTTGCTTCTCTCCTTGATTAGTTTCCACCCATTGCTTCTTGTCCTACCCTCAGGTGCTTTGGAGAAATAGTTTGACTCCCTCTTCTTTGTAAACTTCCAAGCTTGGCTTCTATCAAGTGCAGGTAATGGATGGAGGAAGCTGGATTCGCTTAATGTCTGAACGTTTCACTTAACAACTGCAGTCATTCATTTACAAACGGGGCAAGAGAGGTCTCAAAATGGGGCAAGACAATGAACGGTCTCGCTTAGCAAATGAGCTCTGTTGTGTCATAAGTTGAGGATTGTCTGTTTGGAAGCCGAGCACCGTTCCCTGAAACATCAGGCTGGCTCTCCCTTTTTGGATACTGGGCCAGGCTCCCTTCTCCGCTCACACCCTTCCCCCCCCCCAGGCCCGGCCTCTTGCATCCTGGGGGGTGGGGGGTGTTGATTGAGGGTACCACTGCTCTTCTCATCTTTTCCAGGCGAGCGCGGCTAGCGGGATTTCTATGCAACCCAGGGTCTGTCGGAACAATGCCTCCTTTTTTTTGTTGTTTTTTTGTTATTTTCTTGGAAAGATGGTGGGGAGCGAGAGAAAGGGCGCGATTGAAAGAGTCAATGGAAGCAGGCCAAAAGAAGGGTCCCGGGCCTGCCGATTGGCTCGGCTGGCCGGCCAGAACAGCTGTGAAAAAGGCTCGGCCGATTTTCCCACGCCCGCCTGAGCGGCTGTGGTGAAGGCACCCCTCGACAGAGGTCATCCCCGTGTGCTAATATATACCCAGCCCACGTCCTCATTCAGAGTGCATTTGTTTAGCACACAGAGGCGAGGTGACGCTAATTTCACCGTCAATTTGCTTTAAGCCTGGCAAAGCTCCCCCTCCCGGCTCTCGCGGCCTTTTGTCAAGGCAGGGAAGCAGGACAAAAGCAAAATGTGGAAAAAAAAGGGGGGGGAGGAGAAACAGGGACAGCCTGTACCCCTCCAAAAAGTGTCCAGCAGCCTGCAAAACCCTCCACCCTCTCCCCCCCACAATGTCTGGCCAGATCGTCATCAAGGTCAAGGTAAAATGAGCCCCTCTCACAAACACACCCCAGGAAAGAGAAAAGAAGAACAGGCTGGGAAAGAGGTGGATTTTTTTGTTTTGTTATTAATAATATGTATTTATAACAATTTTTCCCTACAGTTGACAATATACTTGAAGATTGCTTTCTTAACATCCCATAGATCCATCTTATCTTACAATGGTCCTACTTCTTCTTCCCTCCCTCCTTCTTTCCTTCCCTCGTTTCTTCTCTCCTACTCCCCTTCCTTCCCTCCTTCCTTCCCTCCCTCCTTCCCCTTCCCTCCTTCTCTCCTTCCCTCCTTCCTTCCTTCCCTCCTTCCTTCCTTCCCTCCTTTCTTTTCTCCTTCTCTCCTTCCTTTCCCCCTTCCTTTCCTCCTTCCTTCTCCCCTTCCTTCTCTCCTACATTCCCTCCTTCCTTCCTTCCTTTCTTCTCTCCTTCTCTCTTTCCTTCCCTCCTTCCTTCCCTCCTTTCTTCGCTCCTTCGAAAGAGGTGGGTTTTGGTGTGTGTGGGGGGAAGCATTTATTTGACGTGCAGGAATTCTCTCGTTCAGAAATATTTTTTCTTGGGTATGCCAGTTGGTGCTAGCGCAAGGATGGGACGAGTAAAGCTGAAAGATATTTGCTAATTCTTAAAAAGGAGCACTTTTACACTAGTTTCCCAGGTCTAATTTCATGATTCATTACACTATTGGGTGAAAAGAAAGATGTGGAGACTCTAGAAAGAGTGCAGAGAAGAGCAACAAAGATGATTAGGGGACTGGAGGCCAAAACATATGAAGAACGGTTGCAGGAACTGGTCTTGGCTAGGTCTAGTGAAGAGAAGGACCAGGGGAGACATGAGAGCAGCGTTCCAATATTTGGGGGGCTGCCACAGAGAGGAGGGGATCAAATTATTTTCCAAGGCACCTGAAGGCCAGAAGAAGGCATAATAGATGGAAATTGATCAAGGAGAGATTCAACCTAGAAATAAGGAGGAACATTCTGACAGTGAGAACAATCAACCAATGGAACAGCTCACCTTGGGAAGGTGTGGGAGCTTTATCACTTGAGACTTTCAAGAAGAGATTGGACTGCCATTTGTTAGAAATGGTATAGTGTCTCCTGCTTTTGTGTGTGTGTGTGTGTGTGTGTGTGTGTACTAGATGACCCATAAAGTTCCCTTTCAACTCTAATCTGAACACTGTGTTCTTCAGGTCGGATCTAGAAGATGGCATTTCCTTAATGTCTGGATCGGGATACTTAGGAACTGATGGAATGAGATGGGATTAGGACATTGCTAAACTAAGAGGAAAAAGTTCTGGGATTTGTGAAGAATGGTTTCAATATTTATCGCCTTGTCAACCTTGGCAACTTTAAGATAAATGGACTTCAACTCCCAGAATTCCCCAGCCAGCATGGAGAAACTTAAATGAAGTAATTCCCAGAAGTCCCCAGCCAACATGGGGAAATTTATATGCTGGTTAAGGAATTCTGGGAGTTGAAGTTCCACGGAGCTGAGGTTGGGAAATGCTGTTTTGCATTCATCCTCACTCTGTTTGCTTTGTGCTCCATCTTAAAACACACATCCCTGCTGTTTTTACAAACTCTTTTCTTTAAATGAGGTCAGTTTATTGGTCTTTAATAGAGCTT